>NW_024059718.1:0-32290 GCF_016432855.1 Salvelinus namaycush
CTATCCCCTACTATCCCCTACTATCCCATACTAACCCCTACTAACCCCTACTATCCCTACTATCCCCTACTATCCCCTACTAACTCAATACTATCCCCTACTATCCCCTACTATCCCCTACTAACCCTACTATCCCCTACTATCCCCTACTAACCCCTACTATCCCCTACAACCCTACTATCCCTACTATCCCCTACTAACTCCTACTATCCCCTACTATCCCCTACTAACCCCTACTATCCCTACTATCCCCTACTAACCCTTACTATCCCCTACTAACTCCTACTATCCCCTACTATCCCCTACTAACCTCTACTATCCCCTACTATCCCCTCCTAACCCCTACTATCCCCTACTAACCCCTACTATCCCCTACTAACTCCTATTATCCCTACTAACCTACTATCCCCTACTAACTCCTACTATCCCCTACTATCCCCTCCTAACCCCTACTATCCCCTACTAACCCCTACTATCCCTATAACTCTACTATCCCCTACTAACCCTACTATCCCCTACTAACTCTATCCCCTACTAAACCCTACTATCCCCTACTAACCCCTACTATCCCCTACTCAACTCCTACATCCCTACTAACCCTCTATCCCCTACTATTCTCTATGAACCCATACTAACCCTACTAACCCCTATATCCCCTACTAACCCTACTATCCCTACTAACCCCTACTATCCCCTACTAACTCCTACTATCCCCTACTATCCCCTACTATTCTCTATGAACCCCTACTAACCCCTACTATCCCCTACTATCCCCTACTATCCCCTACTATCCCCCTACTAACCCCTACTAACTCATACTATCCCCTACTATCCCCTACTAACCCCTACTAACTCCTACTATCCCCTACTAACCCCTACTATCCCCTACTAACTCATACTATCCCTACTAACCCCTACTAGCCCTACTATCCCCTACTAACCCCTACTAACTCCTACTATCCCCTAATATCCCCTACTATCCCCTACTAACCCCTACTATCCCCTACTAACCCCTACTATCCCCTACTAACCCTACTAACCCCTACTAACTCATACTATCCCTACTATCCCCTACTATCCCTACTATCCCCCTACTATCCCCTACTAACTCATACTATCCCCTACTATCCCCTACTATCCCCTACTAACCCCTACTATCCCCTACTATCCCCTACTAACCCCTACTATCCCCTACTAACCCCTACTATCCCCTACTATCCCCTACTAACTCCTACTATCCCCTACTATCCCCTACTAACCCCTACTATCCCTTACTATCCCCTACTAACCCCTACTATCCCCTACTAACCCCTACTATCCCCTACTAACCCCTACTATCCCCTACTATCCCCTACTAACCCCTACTATCCCCTACTAACCCCTACTATCCCCTACTAACCCCTACTATCCCCTACTAACAACTACTATACTATATGAACTCCTACTATCCCCTCCTAACCCCTACTATCCCCTACTAACCCCTACTATCCCCTCCTAACCCCTACTATCCCCTACTAACCCCTACTATCCCCTACTAACCCCTACTATCCCCTACTATCCCCTACTAACTCCTACTATCCCCTACTAACCCCTACTATCCCCTACTAACCCCTACTATCCCCTATTATCCCCTATTATCCTCTACTATCCCCTACTAACCCCTACTATCCCCTACTAACCCCTACTAACTCCTACTATCCCCTACTAACCCCTACTATCCCCTACTATCCCCTACTAACCCCTACTATCCCCTACTAACCCCTACTATCCCCTATTATCCCCTATTATCCTCTACTATCCCCTACTAACCCCTACTATCCCCTATTATCCCCTATTATCCTCTACTATCCCCTACTAACCCCTACTAACCCCTACTATCCCCTACTATCCCCTACTATCCCCTACTATCCCCTACTAACCTCTACTATCCCCTACTATCCCCTACTATCCCCTACTAACCTCTACTATCCCCTACTATCCCCTACTAACCCCTACTATCCCCTACTAAACCCTACTATCCCCTACTATCCCCTACTATCCCTACTAACCCCTACTAACCCCTACTATCCCCTACTAACCTCTACTATCCCCTACTATCCCCTACTAACCCTTACTATCCCCTACTAACCCCTACTAACTCCTACTATCCCCTACTAACCCCTACTATCCCCTACTAACTCATACTATCCTCTACTAACCCCTACTAGCCCCTACTATCCCCTACTAACCCCTACTAACTCCTACTATCCCCTAATAACCCCTACTATCCCCTACTAACCCCTACTATCCCCTACTAACCCCTACTATCCCCTACTATCCCCTACTATCCCCTACTAACCCCTACTATCCCCTACTAACTCATACTATCCCCTACTAACCCCTACAATCCCCTACTATGCTCTACTATCCCCTACAAACCCCTAATAACCTCTCGTAACCCCTACTATCCCCTACCATCCCCTTCTATCCCCTACTAACTCATACTATCCCCTACTATCCCCTACAATCAACTACTATCCTCTACTATCCCATACTATCCCCTCCTAACCCCTACTATCCCCTACTAACCCCTACTATCCCCTACTATCCCCTCCTAACCCCTCCTATCCCCTATTATCCCCTACTATCCCCTACTAACCTCTACTATCCCCTACTAACCCCTACTATCCCTACTAACTCCTACTATCCCCTACTATCCCCTACTAACCTCTACTATCCCCTACTATCCCCTACTAACCCCTACTATCCCCTACTAACTCCTACTATCCCCTACTAACCCCTACTATCCCTACTAACTCCTACTATCCCCTACTAACCCCTACTATCCCCTACTATCCCCTACTATCCCCTACTAACCCCTACTATCCCCTACTATCCCATACTATCCCCTACTAACCTCTACTATCCCCTACTAACCCCTACTATCCCCTACTATCCCCTACTAACCCCTACTATCCCCTACTATCCCCTACTAACCCCTACTATCCCCTACTAACCCCTACTATCCCCTACTAACCCCTACTAACCCCTACTATCCCCTACTATCCCCTACTAACCCCTACTATCCCCTACTATCCCCTACTAACCCCTACTATCCCCTACTAACCCCTACTATCCCCTACTATCCCCTACTAACCCCTACTAACCCCTACTATCCCCTACTAACCCCTACTATCCCCTACTAACTCCTACTATCCCCTACTAACCCCTACTATCCCCTACTAACCCCTACTATCCCCTACTAACTCCTACTATCCCCTACTAACTCATACTATCCCCTACTATCCCCTACTAACCCCTACTATCCCATACTATCCCCTACTAACCTCTACTATCCCCTACTAACCCCTACTATCCCCTACTATCCCCTACTATCCCCTACTAACCCCTACTATCCCCTACTATCCCATACTATCCCCTACTAACCCCTACTATCCCCTACAATCAACTACTATCCTCTACTATCCCATACTATCCCCTCCTAACCCCTACTATCCCCTACTAACCCCTACTAACCCCTACTATCCCCTACTAACTCCTATTATCCCCTACTAACTCCTACTATCCCCTACTAACTCCTACTATCCCCTACTATTCTCTATGAACCCCTACTAACCCCTACTATCCCCTACTAACCCCTACTATCCCCTACTAACCCCTACTATCCCCTACTAACTCCTACTATCCCCTACTAACCCCTACTATTCTCTATGAACCCCTACTAACCCCTACTATCCCCTACTATCCCCTACTATCCCCTACTAACTCATACTATCCCCTACTAAACCCTACTATCCCCTACTAACTCCTACTATCCCCTACTAACCCCTACTATCCCCTACTTACTCCTACTATCCCCTACTATCCCCTACTAACCCCCACTATCCCCTACTAACTCATACTATCCCCTACTAACCCCTACTATCCCCTACTAACCCCTACTAACCCCTACTATCCCCTACTAACTCATACTATCCCCTACTAACCTCTACTATCCCCTAATAACCCCTACTATCCCCTACTAACTCCTACTATCCCCTACTAACCCCTACTATCCCCTACTATCCCCTACTATTCTCTATGAACCCCTACTAACGCCTACTATCCCCTACTAACCCCTACTATCCCCTACTAACTCCTACTATCCCCTACTATCCCCTACTATCCCCTACTAACTCCTACTATCCCCTACTATCCCCTACTATTCTCTATGAACCCCTACTAACCCCTACTAACCCCTACTATCCCCTACTAACTCCTACTATCCCCTACTATCCCCTACTAACCCCTACTATCCCCTACTAACCCCTACTATCCCCTACTAACCCCTACTATCCCCTACTAACTCCTACTATCCCCTACTATCCCCTACTATTCTCTATGAACCCCTACTAACTCCTACTATCCCCTACTAACCCCTACTAACCCCTACTATCCCCTACTAACTCCTACTATCCCCTACTAACCCCTACTAACTCATACTATCCCCTAATAACCCCTACTATCCCCTACTAACTCCTACTATCCCCTACTAACTCATACTATCCCCTACTAACCCCTACTATCCCATACTATCCCCTACTATCCCCTACTATCCCCTACTAACTCCTACTATCCCCTAATAACCCCTACTGTCACGTTCCTGACCTGTTTTCTGTTGTTTTGTATGTGTTTAGTTGGTCAGGACGTGAGCTGGGTGGGAATTCTATGTTGTGTGTCTAGTTTGTCTGTTTCTATGTCAGCCTAGTGTGGGTTCTCAATCAGAGACAGATGGTAGTCGTTGTCTCTGATTGAGACTCATATATAGGAGGCTTGTTTTGTGTTGGGATTTTGTGGGTGTTTGTTACCTGTCTCTGTGTTTGTGTTCTGCACCAGATAGGTCTGTATCGGTTTTGCACGTTTGTTATTTTGTAGGTTGTTTGTAGTGTTTCACTTGTGTTTGTATTAAACATGTTTAACACTAGCCGCGCTGCACTTTGGTCCTCTCCTTCACCCCTGGAAGAAAAACCTTTACAGAAACACCCACCAAACCCGGACCAAGCAGCGTGGCAACGGGCAGCAGCAACAGCAGCAGCAGTACAAGGAGGAATGGACATGGGAGGAGATTCTGGACGGAGAGGGACCCTGGGCAGAGCCAGAGGAGTGTCGCCGTCCCAAAGCGGAGCTGGAGGCATCAAAAGCGGAGAGGCGGCATTATGAGGCGCTGGCAAGGCAGAGTGGCTGGAAACCCGAGAGGCTCACCCAAAAATTTCTTGGGGGGGGGCTAAAGGGGAGTGTGGCGAAGCCGGGTTGGATACCTGAGCCAACTCCCCGGGCTTACCGTGGAGTGAGAGGGCGTCGTACTGGTCAGACACTGTGTTATGCGGTAAAGCGCACGGTGTCCCCAGTACGCGTGCTTAGCCCAGTGCGGGCTATTCCACCTTGCCGCACTGGGAGGGCTAGGTTGGGCATCGAGCCGGATGTCATGAAGCCGGCCCAACGTATCTGGCCTCCAGTACGTCTCCTCGGGCCGGCGTACATGGCACCAGCCTTACAGGTGGTGTCCCCGGTTCGCCTGCATAGTCCAGTGCGGGCTATTCCACCTCGCCGCACTGGCAGGGCTACGGGCACCATTCAACCTGGTAAGGTTGGAGAGGCTCGGTGCTCAAGAGCGCGTGTCCTCCTTCACGGTCCGGTATATCCGGCGCCACCTTCCCGCCCCAGCCCAGTACCACCAGTGCCTACACCACGCACCAGGCTTCCAGTGCATCGCCAGAGCCCTGTTCCTCCTCCCCGCACTCGCCCTGAGGTGCGTGCCCTCAGCCCGGTACCTCCAGTTCCGGCACCACGCATCAGGCCTATAGTGCGTCTCAGCCGGCCAGAGTATGCCGTCTGCCCAGCGGTGCCTGAACTGCCCGTCTGCCCAGCGGCGCCTGAACTGCCCGTCTGCCCAGCGGCGCCTGAACTGCCCGTCTGCCCAACGCCGTCTGAACCGTCCGTCTGCCCAGCGCCGTCTGAGCCATCCGTCTGCCCAGCGCCGTCTGAGCCATCCGTCTGCCCAGCGCCTTCTGAGCCATCCGTCTGCCCAGCGCCTTCTGAGCCATCCGTCTGCCCAGCGCCTTCTGAGCCATCCGTCTGCCCAGCGCCTTCTGAGCCATCCGTCTGCCCAGCGCCTTCTGAGCCATCCGTCTGCCACGAGCCATTAGAGCCGCCCGTCTGTCCCGAGCCATTAGAGCCGTCCGTCAGTCAGGAGCCGCTAGAGCCGTCCGTCAGTCAGGAGCTGCCAGAGCCGCCAGCCAGTCAGGAGCTGCCAGAGCCGCCAGCCAGTCAGGAGCTGCCAGAGACGCCAGCCAGTCAGGAGCTGCCAGAGACGCCAGCCAGTCAGGAGCTGCCAGAGACGCCAGCCAGTCAGGAGCTGCCAGAGACGCCAGCCAGTCAGGAGCTGCCAGAGCTGCCCTACAGTCATGAGCTGCCCTACAGTCATGAGCTGCCCTTCAGTCATGAGCTGCCCTTCAGTCATGAGCTGCCCTTCAGTCATGAGCTGCCCTCCAGTCATGAGCTGCCCTCCAGTCATGAGCTGCCCTCCAGTCATGAGCTGCCCTCCAGTCATGAGCTGCCCTCCAGTCCGGAGCTGCCTTCCAGTCCGGAGCTGCCACTAGTCCGGAGTTGTCCCTCTGTCCTGAGCTACCTCTCTGTCCTGGGCTACCTCTCTGTCCTGAGTTGTCTCCTCTATTGTAGAGGGGAGTTGGTGAAGGTTCCTGGACCATGGTCGGGGGCGAGGGTCGCCACTCAAGGGACGCTAAGGAGGTGGACAAAGACAATGGTGGAGTGGTGCCCTCGTCCACCGCCGGAGCCGCCACCGCGGACAGATGCCCACCCAGACCCTCCCCTTGAGTTTTAGGGGTGCGCCCGGAGTTCGCACCTTGAGGGGGGGGTTCTGTCACGTTCCTGACCTGTTTTCTGTTGTTTTGTATGTGTTTAGTTGGTCAGGACGTGAGCTGGGTGGGAATTCTATGTTGTGTGTCTAGTTTGTCTGTTTCTATGTCAGCCTAGTGTGGGTTCTCAATCAGAGACAGATGGTAGTCGTTGTCTCTGATTGAGATTCATATATAGGAGGCTTGTTTTGTGTTGGGATTTTGTGGGTGTTTGTTACCTGTCTCTGTGTTTGTGTTCTGCACCAGATAGGTCTGTATCGGTTTTGCACGTTTGTTATTTTGTAGGTTGTTTGTAGTGTTTCACTTGTGTTTGTATTAAACATGTTTAACACTAGCCGCGCTGCACTTTGGTCCTCTCCTTCACCCCTGGAAGAAAACCTTTACACCTACTATCCCCTACTAACTCCTACTATCCCCTACTAACCCCTACTATCCCCTACTAACCCCTACTATCCCCTACTAACGCCTACTATCCCCTACTAACCCCTATTATCCCCTACTATCACCTGCTAACCACTACTATCCCCTACTAACTCCTACTATCCCCTACTAACCCCTACTAACCCCTACTAACCCCTACTAACCCCTACTATCCCCTACTAACCCCTACTATCCCCTACTAACAACTACTATACTATATGAACTCCTACTATCCCCTCCTAACCCCTACTATCCCCTACTAACCCCTACTATCCCCTACTAACCCCTACTATCCCCTACTATCCCCTATTATCCCCTATTATCCGAAACTATCCCCTACTAACCCCTACTAACTCCTACTATCCCCTACTAACTCCTACTATCCCCTACTATTCTCTATGAACCCCTACTATCCCCTACTAACCCCTACTATCCCCTACTAACTCCTACTATCCCCTACTATCCCCTACTATTCTCTATGAACCCCTACTAACCCCCACTAACCTCTACTATCCCCTACTAACCCCTACTATCCCCTACTAACTCCTACTATCCCCTACTAACCCCTATTATCCCCTATTATCCTCTACTATCCCCTACTAACCCCTACTAACCCCTACTATCCCCTACTAACTCCTACTATCCCCTACTAACTCATACTATCCCCTACTAACCCCTACTATCCCCTACTAACTCCTACTATCCCCTACTAACCCCTACTATCCCCTACTAACTCCTACTATCCCCTACTATCCCCTACTAACCCCTACTATCCCCTACTAACTCCTACTATCCCCTACTAACCCCTACTATCCCCTACTAACCCCTACTATCCCCTACTAACCCCTACTATCCCCTACTAACCCCTACTATCCCCTACTATCCCCTATTATCCCCTATTATCCTCTACTATCCCCTACTAACCCCTACTAACTCCTACTATCCCCTACTAACTCATACTATCCCCTACTAACCCCTACTATCCCCTACTAACTCCTACTATCCCCTACTAACCCCTACTATCCCCTACTATCCCCTACTAACGCCTACTATCCCCTACTAACCCCTATTATCCCCTACTATCCCCTACTAACCCCTACTAACTCCTACTATCCCCTACTAACTCCTACTATCCCCTACTAACCCCTACTAACCCCTACTATCCCCTACTAACCCCTACTATCCCCTACTAACCCCTACTATCCCCTCCTAACCCCTACTATCCCCTACTAACCCCTACTATCCCATACTAACCTCTACTATCCTCTACTATCCCCTACTATCCTCTACTATCCCCTACTAACCCCTACTATCCCATACTAACCCCTACTATCCCCTACTAACCTCTACTATCCTCTACTATCCCCTACTATCCTCTACTATCCCCTACTAATCCCTACTATCTCCTACTAACCCTTACTATCTCCTACTAACCCCTACTATCCCCTACTAACCCCTACTATCCCCTACTAACCCCTACTATCCCCTACTAACCCCTACTATCCCCTACTGTCACGCCCTGACCATAGTTTGCTTTGTATGTTTCTATGTTTTGTTTGGTCAGGGTGTGATCTGAGTGGGCATTCTATGTTGTTTGTCTAGTTTGTCTATTTCTATGTGTTTGGCCTGATATGGTTCTCAATCAGAGGCAGGTGTTTGTCGTTGTCTCTGATTGGGAGCCATATTTAGGTAGCCTGTTTTGTATTGTGTGTTGTGGGTGATTGTTCCTGTTTCTGTGTTTGTTCACCATACGGGACTGTTTCGTGTTCGTTAGTTTATTCGTTATTTTGGTTTGTTTGTTTCAAGTATTCTAAATAAATATGAATACTCACCACGCTGCGTATTGGTCCGATATCGCCTACTCCTCCTCAGACGAGGACGAAGAATTAAGTTACAGAATCACCCACCACCAAAGGACCAAGCAGCGTGGTAACGGGCAAGAGCAGCGATCGCAGGACTCCTGGACCTGGGAGGAGATTCTGGACGGCAAAGGACCCTGGGCACAGGCTGGAGAGTATCGCCGCCCCAAGGCTGAGCTGGAGGCAGCGAAACCCGAGAGGCGGTGGTATGAGGAAGCAGCAAGAAAGCGCGGATGGAAGCCAGAGAGGCAGCCCCAAAAATGTCTTGGGGGGGGAGGACACGGGGTGTGTGGCTAAGTCAGGTAGGAGACCTGAGCCAACTCCCCGTGCTTACCGTGGAGAGAGAGGTTCCGGGCAGGCACCGTGTTATGCGGAGATTCGCATGGTGCCTCCAGTACGTGTGCATAGCCCGGTGCGGTACATAGCAGCGCCTCGTATCGGCCGGGCTAGAGTGGGCATCGAGCCAGGTGCCATGAAGCCGGCTCTACGCATCTGGTCTCCAGTGCGTCTCCTCCGGCTGGTGTACATGGCACCAGCCCTACACATGGTGTCTCCAGTACGTGTGCATAGCCCAGTGCGGCCTATTCCACCTCGTCGCACTGGCATGGCTACGGTGAGCATTCAGCCAGTTAGGGTTGGGCAGGCTCGGTGCTCGAGACCTGTAGTGCGCCTCCACGGTCCGGTCTATCCGGTGCCTTCTCCACGCACCAGCCCTCCTGTGGCAGCCCCACGCACCAGCTCTCCTGTGGCAGACCGACCAGCCAGACCGACCAGCCAGACCGACTAGCCAGACCGACGAGCCAGCCCGACCAGCCAGACCGACCAGCCAGACCGAGCTGCCTGCACACCCGACCCCCACCAGTCTGTTCAATAACTTCACTCTCTCCCAACACAATTTCCTTCCCAGTTCCCACATTTAATTGTTTTAAGTTCCCAAGGGAAAGGCTTGGAAACAAAAAACAAAAAAAAAACACATACACTTCCAATAAACACAGAAACAGCAAATCGTCCATATAAAATCATTAAAACATTTATAGACTTTTAATCAAGTAGGATTTTACTGACTTCCACTTTTCCTTGAGTCATTTTCTCTGAAGGTATCTTTACCGTTACTCAAGTATGACAAGTGGGAACTTTTCCCACCACTGGTATTAAATCAAAGCTATTGATAGTCAATGTGCCAGTGTAATCCAGTATTCGATGTAGTCTAAATTCTATCTGGAGTTTATATTTTGGCACATATTAGTTAAGGATCATGGTTATGTGTAAAGCTACAGTCTATAGCGAGAAAAAAAAACATAAAACCATTTTTTTTAAAAATGTTTGTCACATATCGCCTTATTTTTTAAATGTTTACTCATCTGAAAAAACATGCTTAAATAAATCCAGCAAGCCTTCGTAGTGACAGTGGGGAAAACAACCTTCTAATTAATGGCACTGTCACGTTCGTTGATGGAACGATCGTACCAAGGTGCAGCGTGGGTGTCACGTTCGTTGATGGAACGATCGGACCAAGGTGCAGCGTGGGAGGCGTACATCGTACATGTATTAAATGAACACCAAAAAAAACAAGAAAAATAAACGACACGTAAAGTTTTGTAGCGCTAAACACAGCAGCTATACAAAAACAAGATCCCACAAACTACAGGTGGAAAAAAGGCTGCCTAAGTACGATCCCCCAATCAGAGACAACGATAGACAGCTGCCTCTGATTGGGAACCATACCAGGCCAACATAGAAACGAAAAACTAGAATGCCCACCCTAATCACACCCCGACCTAACCAAATAGAGAAATAAAAAGGCTCTCTAAGGTCAGAGCGTGACAGGTATTATTTTTGTTAGCTGCTATTAATGCTTGGTTACTCTGTTTCTTCAGATAACAGTCTCCAGTATCAACATTTCCAAGCAAACAAAAACAGGGAGAATCTGTAGACATGCTGAGATAAAATAACACACTCTTTGCTAGAATTCAGCCAGCCTTCACAAGATCATACGGAAATATGTCCCCTTTTGTGTTTTACACCTCCAACAGAGGACTTACTTTTCTGAATGCGTGTAATTCAGTTTCACTGACATATAGTACGTTCTAGTGCTTTCTATGGATGGTCTTAAACTGCAGTAATCTATGTCTGAGAGGATAAGAACATGACTGGACATTCAAACACATCTGTATCTATTCATCATCATCAATAGCTTCTGTCAGATCTTCCTCACATTTTTGTTTTTACATGTTTTGTGTCATCGGCAAAAGCCTCTATCAACCCTTGATAAAGTTTGGAAATCAACTTTGGAGGTTTGTTAGACTGCCTTAAAATAGCATCTGGCTTGATTGCTGCGCAGGAGTAATATACAGTGCATTTGGAAAGTATTCAGACCCTTTGACTTTTTTCCAAATGTTTTTACGTTACAGTCTTATTCTAAAATTGATTAAATAAATGTTTTTCTCAACAACTTACACACAATACCCCGTAATGACAAAGTGAAAGCAGATTTTTTGAAATGTTTGCACATTTGTTACAAATAAAAAACAGAAATACCTTATTTACGTAAGAATTCAGTATTCTCTTTGCTATGAGACTCGAAATTGAGCTCAGGTGCATCCTGTTTCCATTGATCATCCTTGAGATGTTTCTACAACTTGATTGGAGTCCACCTGTGGTAAATTAAATTGATTTGACAAGGCTCACCCCTGTCTATATAAGGTCGAAGAAAAAAAACAATAAATTATGTCGAAGGAATTGTCTGTAGAGCTCAGAGACACGATTGTGTCGAGGCACAGATCTGGGGAAGGGGACCAAAACATTTCTGCAGCATTGAAGGTCCCCAAGAACACAGTGGCCTCCATCATTCTTAACACCTATATCGAATAAAATCAGAGCCGGATATATCTAAGGGCTATAACGGGAGCTTTCTAGAACGCCATCCTGAGGTCTGTCTTGCGTCATGGCGAACGAAGGAAAGAGAGGACCCCACGTTGCCAGCCCATTTATAAGGCCTCAGATCTGCCTAGCAACTCCATTCCAATTCTCACTATTTGCTGACATCCAGGGGAAGGCGTATGCAGTGCATCTCAACCAATAGAAGTTATGCAAATTAATAAACTGACCTCAGAACAGCTTGCAGATTTCAGAATTCTCACTTCCTCATAGGAAAATTGCTCCAACTCGAGTTCTGTTTTACTCACAGATAATTCAAACGGTTTTAGAAACTAGAGAGTGTTTTCTATCCAATAGTAATAATAATATGCATATTGTACGAGCAAGAATTGAGTACGAGGCAGTTTAATTTGGGAACGAAATTTTTACAAAGTGCAAACAGCACCCCCTATTGAGAAAAGGTTTTAATGGAAGAAGTTTGGAACCACCAAGACTCTTCCTAGAGCTGGCCGCCATGCCAAACTGAGCAATCAGTGGAAAAGGACCATGGTCAGGGAGGTGACCAAAAACCTGATGGTTACTCTGACAGAGCTCCAGAGTTATTTTGTGGAGATGGGAGAACCTTCCAGAAGGACAACCATCTCTGCAGCACTCCACCAATCAGGCCTTTATGGTAGAGTGGCCAGACGGAAGCCACTGCTCAGTAAAAGGCACATGACAGCCAGCTTGGAGTTTGCCAAAGGCACCTAAAGGACTCTCAGATCATAAGAAACAAGACTGAGAGAAAGATGAACGGAGCCAAAGTACAGATAGCTCCTTGATGAAAACCTGATCCAGAGCGCTCAGGACCTCAGACTGGGGCAAAGGTTCACCTTCCAACAGGGCAACGACCCTAAGCACACAGCCAAGTCAATGCAGGGGTGACTTCGGGACAAGTCTCTGAATATCCTTAAGTGGCCCATCCAGAGCCCGGACTTGAACCCGATCGAACATCTCTGGAGAGATGTGAACATCTCTGTGCAGCGACGTTCCCCATCCAACCTGACAGAGCTTAAGAGGATCTGCAGAGAACAATGGGAGAAACTCCCCAAATACAGGTGTGCCAAGGTTGTAGCGTCATACCCAAGAAGACTCGAGGCAGTAATCCCTGCCAAAGGTGCATCAACTAAGTACTGAGTAATGGGTCTGAATACTTACAGTGGGGCAAAAATGTATTTAGTCAGCCACCAATTGTGCAAGTTCTCCCACTTAAAAAGATGAGAGAGGCCTGTAATTTTCATCATAGGTACACTTCAACTATGACAGACAAAATGAGAAAAAAAATTCCAGAAAATCATATTGTAGGATTTTTAATGAATTTATTAGCAAATTATGGTGGAAAATAAGTATTTGGTCAATAACAAAAGTTTATCTCAATACTTTGTTATATACCCTTTGTTGGCAATGACAGAGGTCAAACGTTTTCTGTAAGTCTTCACAAGGTTTTCACACACTGTTGCTGGTATTTTGGCCCATTCCTCCATGCAGATCTCCTCTAGAGCAGTGATGTTTTGGGGCTGTTGCTGGGCAACACGGACTTTCAACTCCCTCCAAAGATTTTCTATGGGGTTGAGATCTGGAGACTGGCTAGGCCACTCCAGGACCTTGAAATGCTTCTTACGAAGCCACTCCTTCGTTGCCCGGGCGATGTGTTTGGGATCATTGTCATGCTGAAAGACCCAGCCACGTTTCATCTTCAATGCCCTTGCTGATGGAAGGTTTTCACTCAAAATCTCACGATACATGGCCCCATTCATTCTTTCCTTTACACGGATCAGTCGTCCTGGTCCCTTTGCAGAAAAACAGTCCCAAAACATGATGTTTCCACCCCCATGCTTCACAGTAGGTATTGTGTTCTTTGGATGCAACTCAGCAGTCTTTGTCCTCAAAACACGACGAGTTGAGTTTTTACCAAAAAGTTATATTTTGGTTTCATCTGACCATATGACATTCTCACAATCTTCTTCTGGATCATCCAAATGCTCTCTAGCAAACTTCAGACGGGCCTGGACATGTACTGGCTTAAGCAGGGGGACACGTCTGGCACTGCAATATAGAATTATATTAGCTTACCACAATAGCCAAACACACAACCGCATTTATTCACCGCAAAGGTAGCTTTCGCAAAAACCAGCAATAAATATAAAATTAATCACTAACCTTTGGACAACTTCATCAGATGACAGTCTTATAACATCAAGTTATACAATACATTTATGTTTTGTTCGAAAATGTGCAAATCGTGCAAATCGTGGTTATACATTGTGAATACGTAGCAACATTTTCCCAGAAAGTCCGGAGATATTTTGGACACTCACCTAATCTGACCAAAGAACTCATCATAAACTTTACATAAAAATACTTGTTGTATGGCAAATGAAAGATACACTGGTTCTTAATGCAACCGCTGTGTTAGATTTTTTAAAAATAACTTTACTACAACATACAAAATACATTATTGTGAGACAGCGCTTACATATTCTACATATTCCACAGAAATACGAAATAACATCATAAATGTTTTCTTACTTTTGTTGAGCTTCCATCAGAATGTTGTACAAGGAGTCCTTGGTCCAAAATAAATCGTTGTTTGGTTTTAGAATGTCCATTTCTTCTGTCGAATTCGCGCCACAATGCTAGCCAAGGTTGCTAACATTCCCATCCTCTCTTGGCGCAAAGAACGGAAAACTCCAAAAGTCCCAATAAACGTTGAATAAACTGATAAAACTCGGTTGAAAAAACCTACTTTATGATGTTTTTCTAATATGTATCAAATAAAATCAGAGCCGGAGATATTCGCCGTGTATACCGAACGCTTTTCAGAAGACAATGTGGAGCTCCTTCGTGCGCCTTGGAAAACTGACAAAATGGCAGACCCCACTCCAAAAGCTCTTGTTCGACCTCAGATCAAGCTAGACACCCCATTCCACCTTCCACTGCCTGTTGACATCTAGTGGAAGGCGTATGAAGTGCATGTATATCGATAAATAAAAGCCAGTTGAATAGGCAGGCCCTGAAACAGAGCCTCGTTTTCAGATTTTTCACTTCCTGTATGGAAGTTTGCTGCCAAATGAGTTCTGTTTTACTCACGGATATAATTCAAACAGTTTTGGAAACTTGAGAGTGTTTTCTATCCAATAGTAATAATAATATGCATATTGTATGATCTAGAATAGAGTACGAGGCCGTTTAAATTGGGCACGATTTTTTCCAAAGTGAAAACAGCGCCCCCCCTATTGACAAGAATTAATACAGGTAATGAGTGGAGGACAGAGGAGCCCCTTAAAGAAGAAGTTACATGTCTGTGAGAGCCAGAAATCTTGCTTGTTTGTAGGTGACCAAATACTTATTTTCCACCATAATTTGCAAATAAATTCATTAAAAATCCTACAATGTGATTTTCTGGATTTTTTCTTCTCATTTTGTCTGTCATAGTTGAAGTGTACCTATGATGAAAATTACAGGCCTCTCTCATCTTTTTAAGTGGGAGAACTTTTTCACAATTGGTGGCTGACTAAATAGTTTTTTGCCCCACTGTATGTGAATGTGATATTTCAGCTTTTTATTTATTATAAATAAAAAATGTCTAAAAAGCAGTTTTTTGCTTTGTCATTATGGGGTATTGTGTGTAGATTGATGAGGCAGCAAACAATTTAATCAATTTTAGAATAAGGCTGTAACGTAACAAAATGTGGAAAAAAATTAAGTGGTCTGAATTCTTTCCAAAGGCATTGTAGATCTGCAAAAATTCACCTCAGCTCCATCACAGACTGGTCTTCCCTGGCTGCCTGACCTCTGACCTCTGTCACTATCTGATCCTCCTAAGACGAGGAATGATATAGAATTACCTTTGTGTACATTTATGCATTATATTATCCAGGAATAGAATCAGTGGTTCAATCATTTAAAATTGCCGTTATTTCCAGATCCCAGACTGTAGGCTTTAAGCTTAAACTGCTGTAGGCAACTCGTGTATCAATTCACTGATATTGTTAATTAATATACTGCTGCAAAATTCAGTTGGGCTCTGTAGACTGGTCTTCCCTGGCTGTCTGACCCTGCTGGGACCCCCTGTCACCATCTGATCCCGCTAAGACATGATGAGCATAGTGTTGTGTACTGACTGTCCACTAGAAGTCTGCATTCCCGCGGGATACCTGATGCCCCACAGATATCCTTGCAGCGCAGTCTGCATTGGTCTGCATTTTTCATTGCTAGATGACATTGGAATTAAAATATGTTTTGTTGTCCCATAGATTATTTTGAAATGGTCTTCTTTTTTTTTTGTATGTGTTAGCCTACCTATTGTATTAAAATAATATTATTATTTTTCCCATTATTCACACACTCATAGTTTGCTGCTTCATCTTCGTCTTCATCTTCATCTTCACCTTCATCTCCATCTTCATCTTCATCTTCACCGTCATCATCTTCATCTTCATCTTCACCGTCATCATATTCATCTTCATCTTCACCGTCATCATCTTCATCTTCACCTTCATCTTCATCTTCACCTTCATCTCCATCTCCATCTCCATCTTCACCTCTCTTAGTTGGTCGTGAGAGATCAATTGCGCCTAATACGTGTGTGGTCTCATTGAAATAGATTAGGCGACCTACATGGGCGGAGAATCACGTGGCAGTTAAATTAAACACGAAAGTAACTTAAGTATGATTAGACTGTAAGTTTACTACAATGTCTGAAAAATACATTTTGATAAAAATGTGGATGGCGCTCAACCATTGTGAGTCAAAGTACAAATCAAAAATGTAATTATGATTTAAAAGGAAAAGTCTGCTCTCTTCAAACTACATCTTACTGGCTGATATAGCCCAGTAATACAATGTAAAGGCCATGTGAGAACCTCTGGTAATATAACCTATTTCTTAAATTGATTTTACATTGCCTATAGGGCGCAAAATTGCTGGGACCATGGCTGGCAAGCGAGCTGTGTCACACATAAGCCTAAAATAACATTGAGGGACTGCGGTTGGGTTTGGAACCAGTTCTTTGTGGATAGTGGATGAGAGTCAGACAGAAAGGCAGCTGGAGGAGTGCGATATAAAAGGCAGCTGGAGGAGTGCGGTATAAAAAGGCAGCTGGAGGAGTGCGGTATAAAAAGGCAGCTGGAGGAGTTTGGTATAAAAAGGCAGCTGGAGGAGTGCGGTATAAAAAGGCAGCTGGAGGAGTGCGATATAAAAAGGCAGCTGGAGGAGTGCGGTATAAAAAGGCAGCTGGAGGAGTGCGGTATAAAAAGGCAGCTGGAGGAATGCGGTATAAAAAGGCAGCTGGAGGAGTGCGGTATAAAAAGGCAGCTGGAGGAGTGCGATATAAAAAGGCAGCTGGAGGAGTGCGGTATAAAAAGGCAGCTGGAGGAGTGTGGTATAAAAAGGCAGCTGGAGGAGTGCGGTATAAAAAGGCAGCTGGAGGAGTGCGGTATAAAAAGGCAGCTGGAGGAGTGTGGTATAAAAAGGCAGCTGGAGGAGTGCGGTATAAAAAGGCAGCTGGAGGAGTGCGATATAAAAAGGCAGCTGGAGGAGTGCGTTATAAAAAGTCAGCTGGAGGAGTGCGGTATAAAAAGGCAGCTGGAGGAGTGCGATATAAAAAGGCAGCTGGAGGAGTGCGATATAAAAAGGCAGCTGGAGGAGTGCATTATAAAATGGAGGCTGGAGGAGTGCGGTATAAAAAGGCAGCTGGAGGAGTGCGATATAAAAAGGCAGCTGGAGGAGTGTGATATAAAAAGGAGGCTGGAGGAGTGCGATATAAAAAGGCAGCTGGAGGAGTGCGGTATAAAAAGGCAGCTGGAGGAGGGCCGCTCCCGCTGCAGGGCGGGAGCGGGATGAAGACCAATACTGTGCACCATGACAGTGACGCCTGTAACGTTAGAGCTGTGTATTACTGTCAGTATGAAAAGTAGGGAATTCGTTTTATTTCATTCATTCGTTGAGAAAGTATGAAACACTAGCTAACATTACATGTCAGCACTGCAAATAAACAATATCTTTTTTTCTGTTAAGTTAAACAGCAGTTACCTTGCCAACTACGTCAGTCAACTAAAGAGTAGCCAGTTTCTGCTCTGCTTGCTTTTACAACTCGATGAAAGAGCACAGCAGATACACACTGAACTATGCTCAGCTCTCCCAAGCTGGTCCAGCTTTGCCTTCACACAGCCTGTCAGCTCGCTCTGTGGACACATTTGCCACTTTTTGTATTTCATTGCAATGATAAAACTGTGGGGGACAAAACTGCTTATTCAGAAAGTGAGGGGGACATAACCCCCCCCCCCCCCCGTATAAGTTGCGCCCCTGACCTAAGAACACAATAGTAAGACCAGGCCAACTTATGTAGAAGTCTCTCTCTACTTTTATATATTTGTCTGTCTTTATCTGTCTCCTGTATTTTTCTCTGTTTACCTTTCTCACAGCTCCCGGAGATGCTTTACTCTTCAAAGTCTTAAAAAAGCAGAGCAAAGCGAACGTCCCTAACCAATCAAAGCTGTGTGTTAGTGTATCTGGTTGCCACAACAACAGAGACAACTACACAGTTGCAAACACCCAAGAAAGTTTTCAAATACCTAAATCACTCCTTCTCTCCCTCTTTTGAGCCTGAACATAGAGTCATAAATATAGTAGATTACACCCACTACTCTCTTCCTCACTCTCAACCCATTCTCTCTCTCTTCCTGTCTGTCTGCCCCTTTCTATATCACTCTCTCTTCCTTTCTGTATCACTCTCTCTTCCCCTCTATATCACTCTCTCTTCCTTTCTGTATCACTCTCTCTTCCTTTCTGTATCACTCTCTCTTCCTTTCTGTATCACTCTCTTCCTTTCTGTATCACTCTCTCTTCCTTTCTGTATCACTCTCTCTTCCTTTCTGTATCACTCTCTCTTCCTTTCTATATCACTCTCTCTTCCTTTCTATATCACTCTCTCTTCCTTTCTATATCACTCTCTCTTCCTTTCTATATCACTCTCTCTTCCTTTCTATATCACTCTCTGTTCCTTTCTATATCACTCTCTCTTCCTTTCTGTATCACTCTCTCGTCCTTTCTATATCACTCTCTCTTCCTTTCTATATCACTCTCTCTTCCTTTCTATATCACTCTCTCGTCCTTTCTCTATCACTCTCTCTTCCTTTCTCTATCACTCTCTCTTCCTTTCTATATCACTCTCTCTTCCTTTCTATATCACTCTCTCTTCCTTTCTATATCACTCTCTCTTCCTTTCTGTATCACTCTCTCTTCCTTCCTGTATCACTCTCTCTTCCTTTCTGTATCACTCTCTCTTCCTTCCTGTATCACTCTCTCTTTCTTTCTGTATCACTCTCTCTTCCTTTCTGTATCACTCTCTCTTCCTTTCTGTATCACTCTCTCGTCCTTTCTCCTCTTCTGTCCTCCATCTCTCTATCCAGCTAACAATTGTAGGGAGAGAGAACGTTTTTTTGTAATTTTACCCGTAATGTTAATGTTTGAGTGTTCAGATTTCCATTCTGAGGGATACTCGTCCACACAATGAACATACCGTTTTCTCAACTTACATATTTAGCACACTTTTGTGTACACATGACTACATTGTTCATGTTCATATACACTACCTTTCAAAAGTTTGGGGTCACTTAGAAATGTCCTTGTTTTTGAAAGAAAAGCACATTTTGACTATTGTAGCTGGAAACGGCATAATAATAATGGAATATCTACATAGGCGTACAGAGGCCCATTATCAGCAACCATCACTCCTGTGTTCCAATGGCATGTTGTGTTAGCTAATCCAAGTTGATCATTTTATAAAGCTAATTGATCATTAGAAAACCCTTTTGCAACTACGTTAGCACAGCTGAAGACTGTTGTGTTTGATTAAAGAAGCAATAAAAATGTCCTTCTTTAGACTAGTTGAGTATCTGGAGCATCAGCATTAGTGGGTTCGATTACAGGCGGCCAACTTCTGTCTGTAGAGTCCAAACAGTTTAGGCTACACACTAACATGACCTCAGGCCTTACAAGACTCATCTGATGGTGCCCCAGTACAGTCGAAACATGAACAAAGGTATATATGGAGACAGTTTAGTGTCAAAAATAAGAGGTTAAATACATGTAAAAAGGTTTTGTGATCTTCTAGCTCTCAGATAAAGGACAGACACTTCAGAACAAACTTCCTTTTTGATTTGTTGAGGATTTTCTGTTATTCAATGTGTTTCTATTGGCTAACAGCAGTAAGAATTGTTATTCAATGTGTTTCTATTGGCTAACAGCATTAAGAACTGTTATTCAATGTGTTTCTATTGGCAAATAGCAGTAAGGACTATCTGTTATTCAATGTGTTACTATGGGCTAACAGCAGTAAGGACTATCTGTTATTCAATGTGTTTCTATTGGCTAATAGCAGTAAGGACTATCTGTTATTCAATGTGTTTCTATTGGCTAATAGCAGTAAGGACTATCTGTTATTCAATGTGTTTCTATTGGCTAATAGCAGTAAGGACTATCTGTTATTCAATGTGTTTCTATTGGCTAATAGCAGTAAGGACTATCTGTTATTCAATGTGTTTCTATTGGCTAACAGCAGTAAGAACTGTTATTCAATGTGTTTCTATTGGCTAATAGCAGTAAGGACTGTCTGTTATTCAATGTGTTTCTATTGGCTAATAGCAGTAAGGACTATCTGTTATTCAATGTGTATCTATTGGCTAATAGCAGTAAGGACTGTCTGTTATTCAATGTGTTTCTATTGGCTAATAGCAGTAAGGACTGTCTGTTATTCAATGTGTTTCTATTGGCTAACAGCAGTAAGGACTATCTGTTATTCAATGTGTTTCTATTGGCTAATAGCAGTAAGGACTATCTGTTATTCAATGTGTTTCTATTGGCTAATAGCAGTAAGGACTATCTGTTATTCAATGTGTTTCTATTGGCTAATAGCAGTAAGGACTATCTGTTATTCAATGTGTTTCTATTGGCTAACAGCAGTAAGAACTGTTATTCAATGTGTTTCTATTGGCTAATAGCAGTAAGGACTGTCTGTTATTCAATGTGTTTCTATTGGCTAATAGCAGTAAGGACTGTCTGTTATTCAATGTGTTTCTATTGGCTAATAGCAGTAAGGACTATCTGTTATTCAATGTGTTTCTATTGGCTAATAGCAGTAAGGACTGTCTGTTATTCAATGTGTTTCTATTGGCTAACAGCAGTAAGGACTATCTGTTATTCAATGTGTTTCTATTGGCTAATAGCAGTAAGGACTATCTGTTATTCAATGTGTTTCTATTGGCTAATAGCAGTAAGGACTATCTGTTATTCAATGTGTTTCTATTGGCTAATAGCAGTAAGGACTATCTGTTATTCAATGTGTTTCTATTGGCTAACAGCAGTAAGAACTGTTATTCAATGTGTTTCTATTGGCTAATAGCAGTAAGGACTGTCTGTTATTCAATGTGTTTCTATTGGCTAATAGCAGTAAGGACTGTCTGTTATTCAATGTGTTTCTATTGGCTAATAGCAGTAAGGTCTATCTGTTATTCAATGTGTTTCTATTGGCTAATAGCAGTAAGGACTATCTGTTATTCAATGTGTTTCTATTGGCTAATAGCAGTAAGGACTGTCTGTTATTCAATGTGTTTCTATTGGCTAATAGCAGTAAGGACTATCTGTTATTCAATGTGTTTCTATTGGCTAATAGCAGTAAGGTCTATCTGTTATTCAATGTGTTTCTATTGGCTAATAGCAGTAAGGACTATCTGTTATTCAATGTGTTTCTATTGGCTAATAGCAGTAAGTACTATCTGTTATTCAATGTGTTTCTATTGGCTAATAGCAGTAAGGACTGTCTGTTATTCAATGTGTTTCTATTGGATAATAGCAGTAAGGACTGTCTGTTATTCAATGTATTTCTATTGGCTAAAAGCAGTAAGGTCTATCTGTTATTCAATGTGTTTCTATTGGCTAATAGCAGTAAGGACTATCTGTTATTCAATGTGTTTCTATTGGCTAATAGCAGTAAGAACTATCTGTTATTCAATGTGTATCTATTGGCTAATAGCAGGAAGGACTATCTGTTATTAAATGTGTTTCTATTGGCTAACAGCAGTAAGGACTATCTGTTATTCAATGTGCATGTGTGGGCTAATAGCTCTAACACCAAATAAAAATGTTAAACAAATATATATTTTTTTATATACTTCAAGGCATCTTAAAATTCCAAATCAAATATTAAAATGATCCCTGGTTTGACTTTCTTAAAACAATTCCATTTGGCTTAGTAGAACCCCCCCATTTGGCTTAGTAGAACCCCCCCCTCCCCATTTGGCTTAGTAGAACCCCCCCATGTATGTCATATATGTAAGTTGAAAACACTGTCTGAGAGTATCCCTAACCTTGCCAACTGACAAAGAGTTTTGATTGGATCAGTCTTTTATCAATCAGGGCCTTGATTGGCTAGGCAACAGTACAAAGGCGTGATGTGTTTTAAGGAAACAGATTTTTGGGGGGGAGAACGTTTCTTTGGGACCATGAGGTCATATCCTGACAACTGATAAACAGAAATGTTCCTGCAACGTTTCCATGAAATGTGTCATGAACATGAATATATTTTATTCTGAGGACATGGCACCGTGTTCTGTGTCTGTTTGGTGGAATGTTGATGGAATATTCTCTGAACCCTGGACACATGAATATTCACGCAACGTGAGAACATGGTTAACACGTTCTGGTGAAGCTTTATTTGACATTAAGGGGATGGTCTCTTGGAAACATTCCTTGCATTTCAACATATCAAAGTTATCTAAAGTTGTGGGAATGTTTGATGTGAGCTGGGTACCGTCCTCCGTCTCTTTCCCGTCTCTTTCTCTCCCTCCCTCTCACCCCCTTTCTCCTGTCTCTTTCTCTTCCTCCCTCTCACCCCCTTTCTCCCGTCTCTTTCTCTCCCTCCCCCTCACACCCCTTTCTCCCGTCTCTTTCTCTCCCTCCCTCTCACCCCCTTTCTCCTGTCTCTTTCTCTCCCTCCCTCTCACCCCCTTTCTCCCGTCTCTTTCTCTCCCTCCCTCTCACCCCCTTTCTACTGTCTCTTTCTCTCCCTCCCTCTCACCCCCTTTCTCCCGTCTCTTTCTCTTCCTCCCTCTCACCCCCTTTCTCTCGTCTCTTTCTCTCCCTCCCTCTCACCCCCTTTCTCCCGTCTCTTTCTCTCCCTCCCTCTCACCCCCTTTCTCCCATCTCTTTCTCTCCCTCCCTCTCACCCCCTTTCTCCCGTCTCTTTCTCTCCCTCCCTTTCACCCCCTTTCTCCCGTCTCTTTGTCTTCCTCCCTCTCACCCCCTTTCTCTCGTCTCTTTCTCTCCCTCCCCCTCACCCCCTTTCTCCCGTCTCTTTCTCTCCCTCCCTCTCACCCCCGTTCTCCCATCTCTTTCTCTTCCTCCCTCTCACCCCCTTTCTACCGTCTCTTTCTCTCCCTCCCTCTCACACCCCTATCTCTCCCTCCCTCTCACCCCCTTTCTCCCATCTCCTTCTCTCCCTCCCTCTCACCCCCTTTCTCCCATCTCTTTCTCTTCCTCTCTCTCACCCCCTTTCTCCTGTCTCTTTCTCTCCCTCCCTCTCACACCCCTTTCTCCTGTCTCTTTCTCTCCCTCCCTCTCACCCCCTTTCTCCCGTCTCTTTCTCTCCCTCCCTCTCACCCCCTTTCTCCCGTCTCTTTCTCTCCCTCTCTCTCACCCCCTTTCTCCTGTCTCTTTCTCTTCCTCCCTCTCACCCCCTTTCTCCCGTCTCTTTCTCTCCCTCCCCCTCTCTCCTGTCTCTTTCTCTCCTTCCCTCTCACCCACTTTCTCCTGTCTCTTTCTCTCCCTCTCTCTCACCCCCTTTCTCCTGTCTCTTTCTTTTCCTCCCTCTCACCCCCTTTCTACCGTCTCTTTCTCTCCCTCCCTCTCACACCCCTTTCTCTCCCTTCCTCTCACCCCCTTTCTCCCGTCTCTTTCTCTCCCTCCCTCTCAAACCCCTTTCTCCTGTCTCTTTCTCTGCCTCCCTCTCACACCCCTTTCTCCTGTCTCTTTCTCTCCCTCCCTCTCACCCCCTTTCTCCCATCTCTTTCTCTCCCTCCCTCTCACCCCCTTTCTCCCGTCTCTTTCTCTCCCTCCCTCTCACCCCCTTTCTCCCGTCTCTTTGTCTTCCTCCCTCTCACCCCCTT
This sequence comes from Salvelinus namaycush, assembly GCF_016432855.1. NCBI lineage: Eukaryota > Metazoa > Chordata > Actinopteri > Salmoniformes > Salmonidae > Salvelinus > Salvelinus namaycush. Next base: position 24,274 of record NW_024059718.1, read on the forward strand.
TCTCCTGTCTCTTTCTCTGCCTCCCTCTCAAACCCCTTTCTCCTGTCTCTTTCTCTCCCTCCCTCTCACCCCCTTTCTCCTGTCTCTTTCTCTGCCTCCCTCTCACACCCCTTTCTCCTGTCTCTTTCTCTCCCTCCCTCTCACCCCCTTTCTCCCATCTCTTTCTCTCCCTCCCTCTCACCCCCTTTCTCCCGTCTCTTTCTCTCCCTCCCTCTCACCCCCTTTCTCCCGTCTCTTTGTCTTCCTCCCTCTCACCCCCTTTCTCCTGTCTCTTTCTCTGCCTCCCTCTCAAACCCCTTTCTCCTGTCTCTTTCTCTCCCTCCCTCTCACCCCCTTTCTCATGTCTCTTTCTCTCCCTCCCTCTCACCCCCTTTCTCCCGTCTCACTCTCCCTCCCTCTCACCCCCTTTCTCCCATCTCTTTCTCTTCCTCCCTCTCACCCCCTTTCTCTCGTCTCTTTCTCTCCCTCCCGCTCACCCCCTTTCTCCCGTCTCTTTCTCTCCCTCCCTCTCACCCCCCTTTCTCCTGTCTCTTTCTCTTCCTCCCACCTGTCTCTCCCTTTCTCCCGTCTCTTTTTCTTCCTCCCTCTCACCCCCTTTCTCCCGTCTCTTTCTCTCCCTCCCTCTCACCCCCTTTCTCCCGTCTCTTTCCCTCCGTCCCACCTGTCTCTCCCTTTCTCCCGTCTCTTTCTCTCCCTCCCACCTGTCTCTCCCTTTCTATTTTTTGTTATACGTATTTTCCATTCTCTATGACTACTGTAATATCCCATCAGAATAACACACACACAGCTCATGGCAGACCCTCAATGTATTCTTTGTCTAACAGCTCGATTCTGTCTGGTATAAAAACACTGTACAATTTGAGTTATGATTCAATACAGTGATAAAGAGGATTAAAGTGTGTGTGTGTGTGTGTGTGTGTGTGTGTGTGTGTGTGTGTGTGTGTGTGTGTGTGTGTGTGTGTGTGTGTGTGTGTGTGTGTGTGTGTGTGTGTGTGTGTGTGTGTGTAAGGTACGTACGAACTTCTGAAGTTAAATGAAGGAGGAAAATAAAAAACATACATTGGGAAAGTATGTTGCTCATCACCTGAGGATTGTGTTTGAGAACACAGAAAATAACAGACACTACAGTATACTGAACTTCCTAACTTCCTGTTAGGAACTTCAATCCTTTTGCGACTCCTCTCACCTCTCTCCTTAAGGGAGGATCCCCGTATGTTGGTGTGGGGTCCATCAGCCGACGAGGCCCTCCGTCTTCTCAAGGGACGTTTCTCCTCCACCCCAGTGCTGAAACATCCAGGTCCCACGGTGTCCTTTGTGGTGGAGGAAGCTTCCGAGGTAGGCGTGGGGGCAGTTTTGTCTCAACGACAGGAAGTTGAACCCATGTGCGTTTTATTCTAAGGAACTGTCCCCTGCAGAGAGGAACTATGACGTCGGCGATGAAGTTGCCATTAGAGGAGTGGAGACACTGGCTGGAAGGCGCCAAGGAACCATATGTCATCTTCACCGACCACAGGAACCTGGAGTACATACGGACAGCGGGGAGGCTGAATCCGCGCCAAGTAAAGTGGGCCCTTTTCTTCACAAGGTTTAACCTGTTTGGCGTGCAAGCCCGACGTCGGTACACTTATGACAACAGCCAGCTCAAAGTGCAGGGCGCGAAATTCAAAAGATATTTTTTAAAAATATTTAACTTTCACACATTAACAAGTCCAAGACACCAGATGAAAGGTACACATCTTGTGAATCAAGCCAACATGTCCGATTTTTTAAATGTTTTACAGGGAAGACACAATATGTAAATCTATTAGCTAACCACGTTAGCAAAAGACACCACTATTTTTACTCCATCAGTTTTTTACTACATCAGTAGCTATCACAAATTCGACCAAATAAAGATATAAATAGCCACTAACCAAGAAACAACTTCATCAGATGACAGTCTGATAACATATTTATTGTATAGCATATGTTTTGTTAGAAAAATGTGCATATTTCAGGTATAAATCATAGTTTACATTGCAGCTACAGTCAGAAATTGCACCGAAAGCAGACAGAAAAATTACAGACACCAACGCCAAATAACTAAATACTCATCATAAAACATTTCTGAAAAATACATAGTGTACAGCAATTGAAAGACAGGCATCTTGTGATTCCAGACAATATTTCCGATTTATCAAGTGTTTTACAGCGAAAACACAATATAGCGTTATATTAGCTTAGCACAATAGCAAACATAACAACAGCATTGATTCAAGGCAAAAATAGCTATAACGTATAAACCACCAAAATATATTAATTGTTTCACTAACCTTCTCAGAATTCTTCAGATGACAGTCCTGTAACATCATATTACACAATGCATATAGAGTTTGTTCGAAAATGTGCATATTTAGCGGCACAAATCGTGCTTAGACAATGAGAATAGTGTCCATAACGTCAAGCAATCTGTCCGGCGCCATCTTGTAAAGGCACCTTTTCTTATCGAATACTATTCATAAACTTGACTAAAAAAATACAGGTTGGACAGCAATTGAAAGACAAATTAGTTCTTAATGCAATCGCTGAATTACATTTTTAAAATTAACCTTACTGCGCAATACAGGCTGCGATAACGCAAGGCTACACTGCAGGAAATGGCGTCTTATGCATTTGACATTTTTCAACAGAACAATGAATTATCAGCATAAATAGTTCTTACTTTTAGATGAACTCCCATCAGAATCTTGGGAAATGTGTCCTTTGTCCAAAAGAATCGTTGCTAGGTTGGAGAACGTCATCTTCAACGTTGCAATTAGCTGTAAACAATAGCCATGTGGGCCAGAGATACCCAACTTCCTAAAACGTCACGAAAATAAATACCCGAAAATCGCAATATACTGACATAAACTGATATAATTCGGTTTAAAATAACAACATTACGATGTCTTCAACACCTATATCGAATAAAAACAGAGCCGGATATATCTAGGAGTTAATACGGGAGCTTCTAAAATGACATGCCAAGACCCTTCCTGCGTCAGAGCGAAGAGTGGAAAGATGGGACACTTCGGTTCCAAGCAATTTATAACCTTTGGGACCTACGTAGAAACTCCATTTCAACTCTCCCTATTCGCTGACACCCAGTGGAAGGCGTATGCAGTGCATCGCAACCAATAGAGGACAGGCAAATGAATACACAGGTCTCAGAACAGCCAGCAAAATTCTGCATTCTGACATACACATAGGAAAATTGCTCTAAGTCCAGTTCTGTTTCACCCACAGATATAATTCAAACGGTTTTAGAAACTAGAGAGTGTTTTCTATCCAATAGTAATAATAATATGCATATTGTATGAGCAAGAATTGAGTACGAGGCCTTTTTGAAATGGGCACCTTTTATCTGGCTACTCAATACTGCCCCTTGAGCCCAAAGAGGTTAACTTCACGCTAACCTATCGCCCAGGCTCAAAGAACACCAAGGCCGATGCCTTGTCCCGCCTCTACGATTCAGGAGAGGGCCCTATCCTGAGTGAGCCTATAAGCCCATCCTCCCGAGTCGTAGCTCCTGTGGTCTGGGATGTAGATGTGGAGATCTGCCAGGCTCTGGAGAGGGAGCCCACACCCCTAAACTGTCCTCCCGGGCACACCTACGTTCCTACAGGGATATGGGATCGGCTGCGGACCTGGGCACACCCAGCTGTCATCGCTGGTCATCCAGGTATTTATTGCACCATCCACTCCATCGCTGAGATGTACTGGTGGCCCACCTTGGCGCAAGATGCCAACTCCTGTTCCGTACGAAGTCCCCCCAGAATGCTCCAGCAGGGAATCTCCTACCGCTTCGACCCAGAATGCTCCTGGTCTCATCTATCCATTGACTTTGTAACCGATATCCCCTCCTCTGACGGTTTCACCACCATTCTGGTGGTAGTGGTTAGATTTTTGAAGTCATGTCGTTTAATTCCTCTTCCTGGTCTCTCTACTGCTCTCCAGGTTGCTGAGGCACTCTCCCTGGTCTCTCTACTGCTCTCCAGGTTGCTGAGGCACTCTTCCTGGTCTCTCTACTGCTCTCCAGGTTGCTGAGACACTCTTCCTGGTCTCTCTACTGCTCTCCAGGTTGCTGAGACACTCTTCCTGGTCTCTCTACTGCTCTCCAGGTTGCTGAGACACTCTTCCTGGTCTCTCTACTGCTCTCCAGGTTGCTGAGACACTCTTCATGGTCTCTCTACTGCTCTCCAGGTTGCTGAGACACTCTTCCTGGTCTCTCTACTGCTCTCCAGGTTGCTGAGGGACTCTTCCTGGTCTCTCTACTGCTCTCCAGGTTGCTGAGGCACTCTTCCTGGTCTCTCTACTGCTCTCCAGGTTGCTGAGGCACTCTCCCTGGTCTCTCTACTGCTCTCCAGGTTGCTGAGACACTCTCCCTGGTCTCTCTACTGCTCTCCAGGTTGCTGAGGGACTCTTCCTGGTCTCTCTACTGCTCTCCAGGTTGCTGAGGCACTCTTCCTGGTCTCTCTACTGCTCTCCAGGTTGCTGAGGCACTCTTCCTGGTCTCTCTACTGCTCTCCAGGTTGCTGAGGGACTCTTCCTGGTCTCTCTACTGCTCTCCAGGTTGCTGAGGGACTCTTCATGGTCTCTCTACTGCTCTCCAGGTTGCTGAGACACTCTTCCTGGTCTCTCTACTGCTCTCCAGGTTGCTGAGGGACTCTTCCTGGTCTCTCTACTGCTCTCCAGGTTGCTGAGACACTCTTCCTGGTCTCTCTAATGCTCTCCAGGTTGCTGAGACACTCTTCCTGGTCTCTCTACTGCTCTCCAGGTTGCTGAAGCACTCTTCCTGGTCTCTCTACTGCTCTCCAGGTTGCTGAGGCACTCTCCCTGGTCTCTCTACTGCTCTCCAGGTTGCTGAGACACTCTCCCTGGTCTCTCTACTGCTCTCCAGGTTGCTGAGGGACTCTTCCTGGTCTCTCTACTGCTCTCCAGGTTGCTGAGGGACTCTTCCTGGTCTCTCTACTGCTCTCCAGGTTGCTGAGGCACTCTTCCTGGTCTCTCTACTGCTCTCCAGGTTGCTGAGGGACTCTTCCTGGTCTCTCTACTGCTCTCCAGGTTGCTGAGACACTCTTCCTGGTCTCTCTACTGCTCTCCAGGTTGCTGAGACACTCTTCCTGGTCTCTCTACTGCTCTCCAGGTTGCTGAGACACTCTTCCTGGTCTCTCTACTGCTCTCCAGGTTGCTGAGACACTCTTCCTGGTCTCTCTACTGCTCTCCAGGTTGCTGAGGCACTCTTCCTGGTCTCTCTACTGCTCTCCAGGTTGCTGAGACACTCTTCCTGGTCTCTCTACTGCTCTCCAGGTTGCTGAGACACTCTTCCTGGTCTCTCTACTGCTCTCCAGGTTGCTGAGACACTCTTCCTGGTCTCTCTACTGCTCTCCAGGTTGCTGAGACACTCTTCCTGGTCTCTCTACTGCTCTCCAGGTTGCTGAGACACTCTTCCTGGTCTCTCTACTGCTCTCCAGGTTGCTGAGACACTCTTCCTGGTCTCTCTACTGCTCTCCAGGTTGCTGAGGCACTCTTCCTGGTCTCTCTACTGCTCTCCAGGTTGCTGAGACACTCTTCCTGGTCTCTCTACTGCTCTCCAGGTTGCTGAGACACTCTTCCTGGTCTCTCTACTGCTCTCCAGGTTGCTGAGACACTCTTCCTGGTCTCTCCACTGCTCTCCAGGTTGCTGAGACACTCTTCCTGGTCTCTCTACTGCTCTCCAGGTTGCTGAGACACTCTTCCTGGTCTCTCTACTGCTCTCCAGGTTGCTGATGGACTCTTCCTGGTCTCTCTACTGCTCTCCAGGTTGCTGAGGCACTCTTCCTGGTCTCTCTACTGCTCTCCAGGTTGCTGAGACACTCTTCCTGGTCTCTCTACTGCTCTCCAGGTTGCTGAGACACTCTTCCTGGTCTCTCTACTGCTCTCCAGGTTGCTGAGACACTCTTCCTGGACTCTCTACTGCTCTCCAGGTAGCTGAGACACTCTTCCTGGTCTCTCTACTGCTCTCCAGGTTGCTGAGACACTCTTCCTGGTCTCTCTACTGATCTCCAGGTTGCTGAGACACTCTTCCTGGTCTCTCTACTGCTCTCCAGGTTGCTGAGGCACTCTTCCTGGTCTCTCTACTGCTCTCCAGGTTGCTGAGACACTCTTCCTGGTCTCTCTACTGCTCTCCAGGTTGCTGAGACACTCTTCCTGGTCTCTCTACTGCTCTCCAGGTTGCTGAGACACTCTTCCTGGTCTCTCTACTGCTCTCCAGGTTGCTGAGACACTCTTCCTGGTCTCTCTACTGCTCTCCAGGTTGCTGAGGCACTCTTCCTGGTCTCTCTACTGCTCTCCAGGTTGCTGAGACACTCTTCCTGGTCTCTCTACTGCTCTCCAGGTTGCTGAGACACTCTTCCTGGTCTCTCTACTGCTCTCCATGTTGCTGAGACACTCTTCCTGGTCTCTCTACTGCTCTCCAGGTTGCTGAGACACTCTTCCTGGTCTCTCCACTGCTCTCCAGGTTGCTGAGACACTCTTCCTGGTCTCTATACTGCTCTCCAGGTTGCTGAGACACTCTTCCTGGTCTCTCTACTGCTCTCCAGGTTGCTGATGGACTCTTCCTGGTCTCTCTACTGCTCTCCAGGTTGCTGAGGCACTCTTCCTGGTCTCTCTACTGCTCTCCAGGTTGCTGAGACACTCTTCCTGGTCTCCCCACTGCTCTCCAGGTTGCTGAGACACTCTTCCTGGTCTCTCTACTGCTCTCCAGGTAGCTGAGACACTCTTCCTGGTCTCTCTACTGCTCTCCAGGTTGCTGAGACACTCTTCCTGGTCTCTCTACTGCTCTCCAGGTTGCTGAGACACTCTTCCTGGTCTCTCTACTGCTCTCCACGTTGCTGAGGCACTCTTCCTGGTCTCTCTACTGCTCTCCAGGTTGCTGAGGCACTCTTTCTGGTCTCTCTACTGCTCTCCAGGTTGCTGAGACACTCTTCCTGGTCTCTCTACTGCTCTCCAGGTTGCTGAGACACTCTTCCTGGTCTCTCTACTGCTCTCCAGGTTGCTGAGACACTCTTCCTGGTCTCTCTACTGCTCTCCAGGTTGCTGAGACACTCTTCCTGGTCTCTCTACTGCTCTCCAGGTTGCTGAGACACTCTTCCTGGTCTCTCTACTGCTCTCCAGGTTGCTGAGGACACTCTTCCTGGTCTCTCTACTGCTCTCCAGGTTGCTGAGGCACTCTTCCTGGTCTCTCTACTGCTCTCCAGGTTGCTGAGACACTCTTCCTGGTCTCTCTACTGCTCTCCAGGTTGCTGAGACACTCTTCCTGGTCTCTCTACTGCTCTCCAGGTTGCTGAGACACTCTTCCTGGTCTCTCTACTGCTCTCCAGGTTGCTGAGACACTCTTCCTGGTCTCTCTACTGCTCTCCAGGTTGCTGAGACACTCTTCCTGGTCTCTCTACTGCTCTCCAGGTTGCTGAGACACTCTTCCTGGTCTCTCTACTGCTCTCCAGGTTGCTGAGGACACTCTTCCTGGTCTCTCTACTGCTCTCCAGGTTGCTGAGACACTCTTCCTGGTCTCTCTACTGCTCTACAGGTTGCTGAGGGACTCTTCCTGGTCTCTCTACTGCTCTCCATGTTGCTGAGACACTCTTCCTGGTCTCCCTACTGCTCTCCAGGTTGCTGAGACACTCTTCCTGGTCTCTCTACTGCTCTCCAGGTTGCTGAGACACTCTTCCTGGTCTCTCTATGCTCTCCAGGTTGCTGAGACACTCTTCCTGGTCTCTCTACTGCTCTCCAGGTTGCTGAGGCACTCTTCCTGGTCTCTCTACTGCTCTCCAGGTTGCTGAGACACTCTTCCTGGTCTCTCTACTGCTCTCCAGGTTGCTGAGACACTCTTCCTGGTCTCTACTGCTCTCCAGGTTGCTGAGACACTCTTCCTGGTCTCTCTACTGCTCTCCAGGTTGCTGAGACACTCCTGGTCTCTCTACTGCTCTCCAGGTTGCTGAGGCACTCTTCCTGGTCTCTC
>NW_024059719.1:0-130000 GCF_016432855.1 Salvelinus namaycush
CACTACATACAGAACTCTATACACTACAGTACAGAACTCTTACACTACAGTACAGAACTCTATACACTACAGAACTTACACACTACACTACAGAACTCTACACATCACTACAGAACTCTATACACTACAGTACAGAACTCTATACACTACACTACACAACTCTATCTTACACTACGAACTCTATACACTACACTACACAACTTATACACTACACTACACAACTCTATACACTACACTACAGAACTCTATACACTACACTACAGAACTCTATACACTACAGAACTCTATACACTACAGAACTCTATACACTACACTACAGAACTCTATACACTACACAACTCTATACACTACATTACAGAACTCTATACACTACACTACACAACTCTATACACTACACTACAGAACTCTATACACTACACTACAGAACTCTATACACTACACTACAGAACTCTATACACTACAGAACTCTATACACTACACTACAGAACTCTATACACTACAGAACTCTATACACTACACTACAGAACTCTATACACTACAGAACTCTATACACTACAGAACTCTATACACTACACTACAGAACTCTATACACTACACTACAGAACTCTATACACTACACTACAGAACTCAATACACTACAGAACTCTATACACTACACTACAGAACTCTATACACTACACTACAGAACTCTATACACTACACTACAGAACTCTATACACGACACTACAGAACTCTATACACGACACTACAGAACTCTATACACTACACAACTCTATACACTACACTACAGAACTCTATACACTACACTACAGAACTCTATACACGACACTACAGAACTCTATACACGACACTACAGAACTCTATACACTACACAACTCTATACACTACACTACACAACTCTATACACTACACAACTCTATACACTACACTACAGAACTCTATACACTACACTACAGAACTCTATACACTACACTACAGAACTCTATACACTACACTACACAACTCTATACACTACATTACAGAACTCTATACACTACACTACACAACTCTATACACTACACTACAGAACTCTATACACTACACTACAGAACTCTATACACTACAGAACTCTATACACTACAGAACTCTATACACTACACTACACAACTCTATACACTACATTACAGAACTCTATACACTACACTACACAACTCTATACACTACACTACAGAACTCTATACACTACACTACAGAACTCTATACACTACACTACAGAACTCTATACACTACAGAACTCTATACACTACAGAACTCTATACACTACACTACAGAACTCTATACACTACACTACAGAACTCTATACACTACACTACAGAACTCAATACACTACAGAACTCTATACACTACACTACAGAACTCTATACACTACACTACAGAACTCTATACACTACACTACAGAACTCTATACACGACACTACAGAACTCTATACACGACACTACAGAACTCTATACACTACACAACTCTATACACTACACTACATAACTCTATACACGGACACTACAGAACTCTATATCACTACACTACAGAACTCTATACACTACACTACAGAACTAGATACACTATACTACAGAACTCAATACACGACACTACAGAACTCTATACACTACACTACAGAACTCTATACACTACACTACAGAACTCTATACACTACACTACAGAACTCTATACACTACACTACAGAACTCTATACACTACACTACAGAACTAGATACACTATACTACAGAACTCAATACACGACACTACATAACTCTATACACTACAGTACAGAACTCTATACACTACACTACACAACTCTATACACTACATTACAGAACTCTATACACTACACAACTCTATACACTACACTACAGAACTCTATACACTACAGTACAGAACCTCTATACACTACAGAACTCTATACACTACACTACAGAACTCTATACACTACAGAACTCTATACACTACACTACAGAACTCTATACACTACAGAACTCTATACACTACACTACAAACTCTATACACTACACTACAAACTCTATACACTACATAACTCTATACACTACAGAACTCTATACACTACACTACACAACTCTATACACTACACTACAGAACTCTATACACTACACTACAGAACTCTATACACTACACTACAGAACTCTATACACTACACTACAGAACTCTATACACTACAAAACTCTATACACTACACTACAGAACTCTACACACTACAAAACTCTATACACTACAGAACTCTATACACTACAGAACTCAATACACTACAGAACTCAATACACTACAGAACTCTATACACTACAGAACTCTATACACTACACTACAGAACTCTATACACTAAACTACAGAATTCTATACACTACACTACATAACTCTATACACTACACTACAGAACTATATACACTACACTACAGAACTATATACACTACACTACAGAACTAGATACACTATACTACAGAACTCAATACCCTACAGAACTCTATACACTACACTACAGAACTCTATACACTACACTACAGAACTCTATACACTACACTACAGAACTCTATACACGACACTACAGAACTCTATACACTACACAACTCTATACACTACACTACAGAACTCTATACACGACACTACAGAACTCTATACACCTACAGAACTCTATACACTACACTACATAACTCTATACACGACACTACAGAACTCTATACACTACACTACAGAACTCTATACACTACACTACAGAACTAGATACACTATACTAAGAACTCAATACACGACACTACGAACTCTATACACTACACTACAGAACTCTATACACTACACTACAGAACTAGATACACTACACTACAGAACTCTATACACTACACTACAGAACTCTATACACTACACTACAGAACTCTATACACGACACTACACAACTCTATACACTATACTACAGAACTCAATACACGACACTACAGAACTCTATACACTACACTACAGAACTCTATACACTACACTACAGAACTAGATACACTATACTACAGAACTCAATACACTACAGAACTCTATACACTACACTACAGAACTCTATACACTACACTACAGAACTCGATACACTACACTACAGAACTAGATACACTATACTACAGAACTCAATACACTACAGAACTCTATACACTACACTACAGAACTCTATACACTACACTACAGAACTCTATACACTACACTACAGAACTCTATACACTACACTACAGAACTCTATACACGACACTACAGAACTCTATACACTACACAACTCTATACACTACACTACAGAACTCTATACACGACACTACAGAACTCTATACACTACAGAACTCTATACACTACACTACATAACTCTATACACGACACTACAGAACTCTATACACTACACTACAGAACTCTATACACTACACTACAGAACTAGATACACTATACTACAGAACTCAATACACGACACTACAGAACTCTATACACTACACTACAGAACTCTATACACTACACTACAGAACTAGATACACTACACTACAGAACTCTATACACTACACTACAGAACTCTATACACTACACTACAGAACTCTATACACGACACTACACAACTCTATACACTATACTACAGAACTCAATACACGACACTACAGAACTCTATACACTACACTACAGAACTCTATACACTACACTACAGAACTAGATACACTATACTACAGAACTCAATACACTACAGAACTCTATACACTACACTACAGAACTAGATACACTATACTACAGAACTCAATACACGACACTACAGAACTCTATACACTACACTACAGAACTCTATACACTACAGAACTCTATACACTACACTACAGAACTCTATACACTACACTACAGAACTCTATACACTACACTACAGAACTCTATACACTACACTACAGAACTCTATACACGACACTACAGAACTCTATACACTACACTACAGAACTCTATACACTACACTACAGAACTCTATACACGACACTACAGAACTCTATACACTACAGAACTCTATACACTACACTACAGAACTCTATACACTACACTACAGAACTCTATACACGACACTACAGAACTCTATACACTACACTACAGAACTCTATACACTACAGAACTCTATACACTACACTACAGAACTCTATACACTACACTACAGAACTCTATACACTACACTACAGAACTCTATACACTACACTACAGAACTCTATACACGACACTACAGAACTCTATACACGACACTACAGAACTCTATACACTACACTACAGAACTCTATACACTACACTACAGAACTCTATACACTACACTACAGAACTCTATACACTACACTACAAACTCTATACACTACACTACAAACTCTATACACTACACTACAAACTCTATACACTACATAACTCTATACACTACAGTACAGAACTCTATACACTACAGAACTCTATACACTACACTACAGAACTCTATACACTACACTACAAACTCTATACACTACACTACAAACTCTATACACTACAGAACTCTATACACTACAGAACTCTATAAACTACACTACAGAACTCTATACACTACACTACAGAACTCTATACACTACACTACAGAACTCTATACACTACAGAACTCTATACACTACACTACAGAACTCTATACACTACAGAACTCTATACACTACACTACAGAACTCTATACACTACAGAACTCTATACACTACAGAACTCTATACACTACACTACAGAACTCTACACACTACACTACAGAACTCTATACACTACACTACAGAACTCTATACACTACACTACAGAACTCTATACACTACACTACAGAACTAGATACACTATACTACAGAACTCAATACACTACAGAACTCTATACACTACACTACAGAACTCTATACACTACACTACAGAACTATATACACTACACTACAGAACTCTATACACGACACTACAGAACTCTATACACGACACTACAGAACTCTATACACTACACTACAGAACTCTATACACGACAGAACTCTATACACTACACTACATAACTCTATACACTACACTACAGAACTCTATACACGACAGAACTCTATACACTACACTACAGAACTCTATACACGACAGAACTCTATACACTACACTACAGAACTCTATACACTACACTACAGAACTCTATACACTACACTACAGAACTCTATACACTACACTACAGAACTCTATACACTACACTACAGAACTCTATACACTACACTACAGAACTAGATACACTATACTACAGAACTCAATACACTACAGAACTCTATACACTACACTACAGAACTCTATACACTACACTACAGAACTCTATACACTACACTACAGAACTCTATACACGACACTACAGAACTCAATACACGACACTACAGAACTCTATACACGACAGAACTCTATACACTACAGAACTCTATACACGACAGAACTCTATACACTACACTACATAACTCTATACACTACACTACAGAACTCTATACATGACAGAACTCTATACACTACACTACAGAACTCTATACAGTACACTACACTACAGAACTCTACACACTACACTACAGAACTCTACACACTACACTACAGAACTCTACACACTACAGAACTCTATACACTACAGAACTCTATACACTACACTACAGAACTCTATACACTACACTACAGAACTCTACACACTACACTACAGAACTCTATACACTACAGAACTCTACACACTACAGAACTCTATACACTACAGAACTCTATACACTACAGAACTCTACACACTACACTACAGAACTCTACACACTACAGAACTCTATACACTACAGAACTCTATACACGACACTACAGAACTCAATACACTACACTACAGAACTCTATACACTACACTACAGAACTCTATACACTACACTACAGAACTCTATACACTACACTACAGAACTCTATACACGACACTACAGAACTCTATACACGACAGAACTCTATACACTACACTACAGAACTCTATACACTACACTACACTACATAACTCTATACACTACACTACAGAACTCAATACACTACACTACAGAACTCTATACACTACACTACAGAACTCTATACACTACAGAACTCTATACACTACACTACAGAACTCTATACACGACACTAGAGAACTCTATACACTACACTACAGAACTCTATACACGACACTACAGAACTCTATACACTACACTACAAACTCTATACACTACAGTACAGAACTCTATACACGACACTACAGAACTCAATACACTACACTACAGAACTCTATACACTACACTACAGAACTCTATACACTACACTACAGAACTCTATACACTACAGAACTCTATACACTACACTACAGAACTCTATACACGACACTACAGAACTCTATACACTACACTACAGAACTCTATACACTACACTACACTACATAACTCTATACACTACAGAACTCTATACACTACAGAACTCTATACACTACACTACAGAACTCTATACACTACACTACAGAACTCTATACACTACAGAACTCTACACACGACACTACAGAACTCTACACACTACACTACAGAACTCTACACTACAGAACTCTATACACTAAACTACAGAACTCTATACACTACAGAACTCTATACACTACACTACAGAACTCTATACACTACACTACAGAACTCTACACACTACACTACAGAACTCTATACACGACACTACAGAACTCTATACACGACAGAACTCTATACACTACACTACAGAACTCTATACACTACACTACAGAACTCTATACACTACAGAACTCTACACACGACACTACAGAACTCTACACTACAGAACTCTATACACTAAACTACAGAACTCTATACACTACAGAACTCTATACACTACACTACAGAACTCTATACACTACAGAACTCTATACACTACACTACAGAACTCTACACACTACACTACAGAACTCTACACACTACACTACAGAACTCTATACACTACACTACAGAACTCTATACACTACACTACAGAACTCTATACACTACACTACAGAACTCTATACACTACACTACAGAACTCTATACACTACACTACAGAACTCTATACACTACACTACAGAACTCTATACACGACACTACACAACTCTATACACTACACAACTCTATACACTACACTACAGAACTCTATACACGACACTACAGAACTCTATACACTACAGAACTCTATACACTACACTACAGAACTCTATACACTACACTACAGAACTCAATACACGACACTACAGAACTCTATACACTACACTACAGAACTCTATACACTACAGAACTCTATACACTACACTACAGAACTCTATACACTACACTACAGAACTCTATACACTACACTACAGAACTCTATACACTACACTACAGAACTCTATACACGACACTACAGAACTCTATACACGACACTACAGAACTCTATACACTACACTACAGAACTCTATACACTACACTACAGAACTCTATACACTACACTACAGAACTCTATACACTACACTACAAACTCTATACACTACACTACAAACTCTATACACTACACTACAAACTCTATACACTACATAACTCTATACACTACAGTACAGAACTCTATACACTACAGAACTCTATACACTACACTACAGAACTCTATACACTACACTACAAACTCTATACACTACACTACAAACTCTA
Source organism: Salvelinus namaycush (assembly GCF_016432855.1). NCBI lineage: Eukaryota > Metazoa > Chordata > Actinopteri > Salmoniformes > Salmonidae > Salvelinus > Salvelinus namaycush. The sequence goes on from NW_024059719.1 coordinate 7,727, forward strand.
TACACTACAGAACTCTATACACTACAGTGGAGAACTCTATAAACTACACTACAGAACTCTATACACTACACTACAGAACTCTATACACTACACTACAGAACTCTATACACTACAGAACTCTATACACTACACTACAGAACTCTATACACTACAGAACTCTATACACTACACTACAGAACTCTATACACTACAGAACTCTATACACTACAGAACTCTATACACTACACTACAGAACTCTACACACTACACTACAGAACTCTATACACTACACTACAGAACTCTATACACTACACTACAGAACTCTATACACTACACTACAGAACTAGATACACTATACTACAGAACTCAATACACTACAGAACTCTATACACTACACTACAGAACTCTATACACTACACTACAGAACTATATACACTACACTACAGAACTCTATACACGACACTACAGAACTCTATACACGACACTACAGAACTCTATACACTACACTACAGAACTCTATACACGACAGAACTCTATACACTACACTACATAACTCTATACACTACACTACAGAACTCTATACACGACAGAACTCTATACACTACACTACAGAACTCACTACACTACAGAACTAGATACACTATACTACAGAACTCAATACACGACACTACAGAACTCTATACACTACACTACAGAACTCTATACACTACACTACAGAACTAGATACACTATACTACAGAACTCAATACACTACAGAACTCTATACACTACACTACAGAACTAGATACACTATACTACAGAACTCAATACACGACACTACAGAACTCTATACACTACACTACAGAACTCTATACACTACAGAACTCTATACACTACACTACAGAACTCTATACACTACACTACAGAACTCTATACACTACACTACAGAACTCTATACACTACACTACAGAACTCTATACACGACACTACACAACTCTATACACTACACTACAGAACTCTATACACGACACTACAGAACTCTATACACTACAGAACTCTATACACTACACTACAGAACTCTATACACTACACTACAGAACTCTATACACTACACTACAGAACTCTATACACTACACTACAGAACTCTATACACTACAGAACTCTATACACTACACTACAGAACTCTATACACTACACTACAGAACTCTATACACTACACTACAGAACTCTATACACTACACTACAGAACTCTATACACGACACTACAGAACTCTATACACGACACTACAGAACTCTATACACGACACTACAGAACTCTATACACTACACTACAGAACTCTATACACTACACTACAAACTCTATACACTACACTACAAACTCTATACACTACACTACAAACTCTATACACTACACAACTCTATACACTACACTACAGAACTCTATACACGACACTACAGAACTCTATACACTACACTACAGAACTCTATACACTACACTACAAACTCTATACACTACACTACAAACTCTATACACTACAGAACTCTATACACTACACTACAGAACTCTATACACTACACTACAGAACTCTATACACTACACTACAGAACTCTATACACTACACTACAGAACTCTATACACTACACTACAGAACTCTATACACTACAGAACTCTATACACTACACTACAGAACTCTATACACTACAGAACTCTATACACTACACTACAGAACTCTATACACTACAGAACTCTATACACTACAGAACTCTATACACTACACTACAGAACTCTATACACTACACTACAGAACTCTATACACTACACTACAGAACTCTATACACTACACTACAGAACTCTATACACTACACTACAGAACTAGATACACTATACTACAGAACTCAATACACTACAGAACTCTATACACTACACTACAGAACTCTATACACTACACTACAGAACTATATACACTACACTACAGAACTCTATACACGACACTACAGAACTCTATACACGACACTACAGAACTCTATACACTACACTACAGAACTCTATACACGACAGAACTCTATACACTACACTACATAACTCTATACACTACACTACAGAACTCTATACACGACAGAACTCTATACACTACACTACAGAACTCTATACACGACAGAACTCTATACACTACACTACAGAACTCTATACACTACACTACAGAACTCTATACACTACACTACAGAACTCTATACACTACACTACAGAACTCTATACACTACACTACAGAACTCTATACACTACACTACAGAACTAGATACACTATACTACAGAACTCAATACACTACAGAACTCTATACACTACACTACAGAACTCTATACACTACACTACAGAACTCTATACACTACACTACAGAACTCTATACACGACACTACAGAACTCTATACACGACACTACAGAACTCAATACACGACACTACAGAACTCTATACACGACAGAACTCTATACACTACAGAACTCTATACACGACAGAACTCTATACACTACACTACAGAACTCTATACACTACACTACAGAACTCTATACACTACAGAACTCTATACACTACACTACAGAACTCTACACACTACACTACAGAACTCTACACACTACACTACAGAACTCTACACACTACACTACAGAACTCTACACACTACAGAACTCTATACACTACAGAACTCTATAAACTACACTACAGAACTCTATACACTACACTACAGAACTCTACACACTACACTACAGAACTCTATACACTACAGAACTCTACACACTACAGAACTCTATACACTACAGAACTCTATACACTACAGAACTCTACACACTACACTACAGAACTCTACACACTACAGAACTCTATACACTACAGAACTCTATACACGACACTACAGAACTCAATACACTACACTACAGAACTCTATACACTACACTACAGAACTCTATACACTACACTACAGAACTCTATACACTACACTACAGAACTCTATACACGACACTACAGAACTCTATACACGACAGAACTCTATACACTACACTACAGAACTCTATACACTACACTACACTACATAACTCTATACACTACACTACAGAACTCAATACACTACACTACAGAACTCTATACACTACACTACAGAACTCTATACACTACAGAACTCTATACACTACACTACAGAACTCTATACACGACACTACAGAACTCTATACACTACACTACAGAACTCTATACACGACACTACAGAACTCTATACACTACACTACAAACTCTATACACTACAGTACAGAACTCTATACACGACACTACAGAACTCAATACACTACACTACAGAACTCTATACACTACACTACAGAACTCTATACACTACACTACAGAACTCTATACACTACAGAACTCTATACACTACACTACAGAACTCTATACACGACACTACAGAACTCTATACACTACACTACAGAACTCTATACACTAAACTACACTACAGAACTCTATACACTACAGAACTCTATACACTACAGAACTCTATACACTACACTACAGAACTCTATACACTACACTACAGAACTCTATACACTACAGAACTCTACACACGACACTACAGAACTCTACACACGACACTACAGAACTCTACACTACAGAACTCTATACACTAAACTACAGAACTCTATACACTACAGAACTCTATACACTACACTACAGAACTCTACACACTACACTACAGAACTCTATACACTACACTACAGAACTCTATACACGACACTACAGAACTCTATACACGACAGAACTCTATACACTACACTACAGAACTCTATACACTACACTACAGAACTCTACACACTACACTACAGAACTCTACACACTACACTACAGAACTCTACACTACAGAACTCTATACACTAAACTACAGAACTCTACACACTACAGAACTCTATACACTACACTACAGAACTCTATACACGACAGAACTCTATACACTACACTACAGAACTCTACACACTACACTACAGAACTCTATACACTACACTACAGAACTCTATACACTACACTACAGAACTCTATACACGACACTACAGAACTCTACACACTACAGAACCACACACTACACTACAGAACCACACACTACACTACAGAACCACACACTACACTACAGAACCACACACTACACTACAGAACCACACACTACACTACAGAACCACACACTACACTACAGAACTCTACACACTACACTACAGAACTCTATACACTACACTACAGAACTCTATACACGACACTACAGAACTCTATACACGACACTACAGAACTCTACACACTACACGACAGAACTCTACACACTACACTACAGAACTCTATACACTACACTACAGAACTCTATACACGACAGAACTCTATGAACTACACTACAGAACTCTATACACTACACTACAGAACTCTATACACTACACTACAGAACTAGATACACTATACTACCACCAGGGGTATGCGCAATGTTGTCTGGAGTACGTCAAATAACAATGTGATTCACACTTTTTAAAAATGTTTTCTGCTTCACATTTTCAAACAGTCCAACGGGGCTATACATTTGGGTGAGGCTTTTTTCCTCGCCTGAGTAGCCTTGTTTCACTGCCAAAAATAAAATTTAACCATTTAGTGTTCAGCGGAATAACAACACAATGTCGAATACAGGTAGCCTAGTCAAATAATTAACATGCAATCGCATTAACCGTTACTCACGGGAATTCCACTAACGGTCCATATGTAGCCAAACCTAGCTGCTGCTCATATTGGTATCTGTACTGATGGCACAAAAGCCATGACCGGGAGACATAGTGGAGTGGTAACATGCATGCAAGCAGTTGCTCCTGACGCCACTTGGGTACACTGCAGCATCCACCGAGAGGCTCTTGCTACCAAGGGAATGCCTGACAGCTTGAAAGACGTTTTGGACACTACAGTGAAAATGGTTAACTTTGTTAAAGCAAGGCTCCTGAACTCTCGTGTATTTTCTGCACTATGCAAAGATATGGGCAGTGACCATGTAACGCTTTTACAACATACAGAAGGTGGTTATGGTTATGAAGGGGCAATGTATTGACAAGTTTTTTGGAATTGAGAGACGAGCTTAAAGTTTTCTTTAGTGACCATAATTTTCACTTGTCTGACGAGTTTCTCACACGACTGGCCTATCTGGGTGATGTTTTTTTCTTGACTGAATGATCTGAATCTAGGATTACAGGGACTCTCCACAACTATATTCAATGTGCGGGACAAAATTGAGGCTATGATTAAGAAGTTGGAGCTCTTCTCTGTCTGCATTAATAAGGACAACACACAGGTCTTTCCATCATTGTGTGATTTTTTGTGTGCAAATGAACTCAAGCTTACGGACAATGTCAAATGTGATTTAGCAAAGCACCTGAGTGAGTTGGGTGCGCAATTACGCAGGTACTTTCCGAAGTGGATGACACAAACAACTGGATTCGTTATCCCTTTCATGCCCTGCCTCCAGTCCACTTACCGATATCTGAACAAGAGAGCCTCATCGAAATTACAGCAAGCGGTTCGGTGAAAATTGAATTTAATCAGAAGCCACAGACAGATTTCTGGATTGGGCTGCGCTCAGAGTATCCTGCCTTGGCAAATCGCGCTGTTAAGACACTGATGCCCTTTGCAACCACATACCTATGTGAGAGTGGATTCTCGGCCCTCGCTAGCATGAAAACTAAATACAGGCACAGACTGTGTGGAAAATGATTTACGACTGAGACTTTCTCCAATACATCCCAACATTGCAGAGTTATGTGCATCCTTTCAAGCATACCCTTCTCATTAACCTGTGGTGAGTTATTCACAATTTTAGATTAAGTTTTTAAATAAGGTTTTATATGTAAGATGGTTAAATAAAGAGCAAAATTATTGATTACTATTATATTATTATTTGTGCCCTGGTCCCATAAGAGCTCTTTGTCACTTCCCACGAGCCGGGTTTTGACAAAAACTCACACTCATTCTTATGTTTAATAAATGTATCACTACTCTACACACTATACTACAATACACTACACTACACTACACTACACTGTATTCACCAGTGTCCTCAGACCTTTGATATATGCCTTACATAGTATTCTATAGAGATGGAACTAGACTGAAACCCACAGATGTGTTGTTGGCTTGCATTCCATTATAGACTGTAAGTCAAAACTTACGTTTGAGATCACTTCACATGGTGAGATGCTTCTCTTTCTCTCTCACTCTCTCTCCCTTTATCTCTCCCTCTGTCTCTATTACTCTCTCTCTCTCTCCCTCCATCCATCTCTCTCTCTCTCTTTCTCTCTCCCTCCATCTCTCTCACTCTCTCTCCCTTTATCTCTCCCTCTGTCTCTATTACTCTCTCTCTCTCTCCCTCCATCCATCTCTCTTTCTCTTTCTCTCTCCCTCCGTCTCTCTTACTCTCTCTCTCTCTCTCTTTCCTCCTCCCTAGGTGCAGTACAGAGTGTATGATGAGATGTGTTCGGTGCTGGACGGGCGCTACCCTCAGTACAGTGACAGACACAGGCTGCCAGTTCTGTGTGCTGTGATCAGTGAGGTGCTCAGACTCAGACCTGTGGCTCCGCTAGCCGTGCCTCACAGAGCCATCAGAGACAGCAGGTGAATGGAAGATATACCAGGGGAGGCTGGTGGGAGGAGCTATAGGAGGACGGGCTAAAATGGAATAAATGGAACAGAGTCAAACATGTGGTTTGCATTTATTTGATGTGTTTGACTCCGTTCCATCAAATCCATTCCAGCCATTACAATGAGCCTGTCCTCCTATAACCCCTCCCACCAGTCTCCTCTGTGATATACTTACTGTAGTACCATATAGCATTACTGTATAACATTACTGTATATCTTTACTCTATATCATTACTGTATATCATTACTGTATATCATTACTGTATAACATTACTGTATAACATTACTGTATATCTTTACTGTATATCATTACTGTATATCTTTACTGTATATCATTAATGTAAATCATTACTGTATAAGATTACTCTACAGAGCATCTCAATAAATGCACTGTGGGAAAGTACTGTACAGCTATGTGTAACTTTCACCATCATATGGGAGCTTATGTTTTGATGCTGTTACTCTGCTTTGTACAGTACATTTGCCTTGCCAACTTCCCTTCTGTGCCGTTTTTCTACCTAAAAGTAATACCTCATCATACAGTACTAATGCATGTTTATACACTGAGTACACAAAACATTAAGAACACCTGCTCTTTCCACGACATAGACTGACCAGGCGAATCAGGTGAAAGCTATGATCCCTTAATGATGTCACTTGTTAAATCCACTTCAGTCAGTGTAGATGAAGGGGAGGAGACAGGTTAAAGAAGGATTTTTAAAGCCTTGAGACAATTGGGACATGGATTGTGAATGTGGTGCCATTCAGAGGGTGAATGGGCAAGACAAAATACTCCAATGCCTTAAAATGGGGTAAGTTAGTAGTAGGTGCCAGGCGCATCAGTTTGTGTCAAGAACTGCAACACTGCTGGGTTTTTCACGCTCAACAATTTCCTGTGTGTATCAAGAATCGTCCACCACTCAAAGGACATCCAGCCAACTTAACACAACTGTGGGAAACATGGGAGTCAACATGGGCCAGCATCCCTGTGTAACGCTTTCGACACCTTGTAGTCCATGTCCCAATGAATTGAGGCTGTTCTGAGGGAGGGGGGGGGGGTACAACTTAATATTAGGAAGGTGTTCCTAATGTTTGCTATACTCAATGTATGTGCAATGTATAATTCTGTGTCTATTCCATATGTGTTCAGTATTGCAGGCTACTTCATCCCTAAAAACACTGTCATCATCCCCAATTTGTTTGGGGCGCATCATGACCCTGCAGTGTGGACGGATCCCTATGCCTTCAAACCAGGTGCTGGGCTATTGAGTGTACTGGTAATGTCCCAAATGGCATCCTATTCCCTATAGAGTGAACTACTATTGATCAGGGCCCATAAGGCTCAGGTTAAAAGTAGTGCACTATATAGGGAATAGGGTACCATTTGGGATGCAGACCTAGCATTCCTTTCACTTGGCTCAGCAACATAGTTCCAGCAGCAGCTAACAGTAGACCCTCTCTCTTTCAGAGCGGTTCCTGGAGGGTGGGGGGGCCTCGACGCGTGCTCTCCTGCCTTTCGGCGGGGGCGCTCGGCTGTGTTTGGGGGAGGCCGTGGCCAAAATGGAATTGTTTCTGTTCACCGCCTACTTGTTGCGTGATTTCCAGTTCGTACCAGCTGAAAGCCAGACCTCTCTACCAGACCTGACAGGAGTAGCCAGTGTGGTACTCAAAGCCAAGGCCTACACAGTCATAGCACAGCCCAGACCTGGGCCTTGACCTCTCACAGAGTTTGTTCATGTACAGTGATCACATTACATTTCTATCAATCATTAGGCTCTAGAGGAAGTATTCCTGTAAGAGAAGGCATATATTGTGTAGTATTGTGCAGTAATGGTGAAGTAATTGGAATGTATAGAATAATATTTTCTATTTCTAATAAATACTTCCTCTTTTAACAAGGAAGGATGCATTTCTTACTCCCTAAATAGACACACCATAGGTAGCCTGAATGAGAATGCTGATAGGTTTATTAGAAGAGGGTTGGGCTAAAGGTTAGGGGTTAACTCGGGGGTTAAATGTTACTACTACTCTGGCAGGGCTGTAACAAACGGTTTGGGTTTGCGGAGGATCCTCATCAGGTTCCTGGACATGTAATAAGGCTTCTGCATAGTTCCATCATTCCTCTCTAGATCTTCCACTGTATGAGGGAGAAACACTGGAGTCACTCTACTACTCTACCTTACTATAATGTACCTTACTATACTGTACCTTACTATACCTTACTATACTGTACCTTACTATACCTTACTATACTGTACCTTACTATACTGTACCTTACTATACTGTACCTTACTATATTATATACTGTACCTTACTATACTGTACCTTACTATGCTATACCTTACTACACCGTACTATACCTTACTATACTGTACCTTACTATACTGTACCTTACTATACTGTACCTAACTATACTATACCTTACTATACCGTACTATACTGTACCTTACTATACTGTACCCTACTATAATGTACCTTACTATACCTTACTATACTGTACCTTACTATACCTTACTATACTGTACCTTACTATACTGTACCTTACTATACTGTACCTTACTATATTATATACTGTACCTTACTATGCTATACCTTACTATACCGTACTATACCTTACTATACTGTACCTTACTATATTATACCTTACTATACAGTACCTTACTATACTGTACCTTACTATACTGTACCTTACTATACCTTACTATACCGTACTATACCGTACTATATTGTACCTTACTATACTGTATCTTACTATACTGTAGCTTACTATACTGTACCTTACTATACTATACCTTACTATACCGTACTATACCGTACTATATTGTACCTTACTATACTGTATCTTACTATACTGTACCTTACTATACTGTACCTTACTATACTATACCTTACTATACCGTACTATACCGTACTATATTGTACCTTACTATACTGTACCTTACTATATTATACCTTACTATACTGTACCTTACTATACCGTACTATACCGTACTATATTGTACCTTACTATACTGTATCTTACTATACTGTACCTTACTATACTGTACCTTACTATACCTTACTATACTGTACCTTACTATACCTTACTATACTGTACCTTACTATACTGTACCTTACTATACTGTACCTTACTATACTATACCTTACTATACTGTACCTTACTATACTGTACTATACCGTACTATACCTTACTATACTGTACCTTACTATACTGTACCTTACTATATTATACCTTACTATACTGTACCTTACTATACTGTACCTTACTATACTGTACCTTACTATACTGTACCTTACTATACTGTACCTTACTATACTGTACCTTACTATATTATATACTGTACCTTACTATACTGTACCTTACTATACCTTACTATACTGTACCTTACTATATTATACCTTACTATACTGTACCTTACTATACTGTACTATACCGTACTATATTGTACCTTACTATATTGTACCTTACTATACTGTAGCTTACTATACTGTAGCTTACTATACTGTAGCTTACTATACCTTACTATATTGTACATTACTATACTGTGGCGTACTATACTGTAGCTTACTATACTGTACCTTGCTATATATTACACCGTACTATACTATACCTTACTATACTGTACCTTACTATACCTTACCATTTTATACTGTACTATATTATACCTTACTATATTATACCTTACTATATTATACCTTACTATATTACACCTTACTATATTACACCTTACTATATTATACCTTACTATATTATACCTTACTATATTATACCTTACTATATTATACCTTACTATATTATACCGTACTATATTATACCGTACTATACTGTGCCTTACTATATTATACCTTACTATATTATACCTTACTATATTATACCTTACTATATTATACCTTACTATACTGTACCTTACTATATTATACCTTACTATACTGTACCTTACTATATTATACCTTACTATACTGTACCTTACTATATTATACCTTACTATACTGTACCTTACTATATTATACCCTACTATACCTTACTATAGTATACCTTACTATATCTTACTATATTATACCTTACTATACCTTACTATATTATACCTTACTCTACCACAAGACCACCTTACCCTGTTAGAGGTATAGTGGTGTAGGTATTGGAGGGTTAGGTGGTGTTGTGGTGTTGGAGGGTTAGGTGGTGTTGTGGTGTTGGAGGGTTAGATGGTGTTGTGGTGTTGGAGGGTTAGGTGGTGTTGTGGTGTTGGAGGGTTAGGTGTTGTTGTGGTGTTGGAGGGTTAGGTGGTGTTGTGGTGTTGTGGTGTTGGAGGGTTAGGTGGTGTTGTGGTGTTGGAGGGTTAGGTGGTGTTGTGGTGTTGGAGGGTTAGGTGGTGTTGTGGTTTTGGAGGGTTAGGTGGTGTTGTGGTGTTGGAGGGTTAGGTGGTGTTGTGGTGTTGGAGGGTTAGGTGGTGTTGTGGTGTTGGAGGGTTAGATGGTGTTGGTACTCACAGAAGCAGAGAAACAGGGTGTCAATACACATGCTGTAGACACTGAAGAAGCCCTGAGCGATGAGGTAGGCTCCCGCCATCACGGTCTGCAGAGCAACATTACGACAACATAGCTGCATGACTTTTAACAGTACCAATCAATACAGTGCTGAGGATACATACAGTACATGTAACTTGTAACTAAAATAGACGCCAGTTAGCAACATAGGCTACTGCGTTAATAGTCTCATATCTGCCTCCCGAGTGGCACAGTGGTCTAAGGCACTGCATCGCAGTGCTAGCTGTGCCACTACAGATTCTGGGTTTGAGTCCAGGATCTGTTGCCGCTGGCCGCGACTGGGAGACCCATGGGGCGGTGCACAATTGGCCCAGTGTCGTACGGACTAGGGGAGGGTTTGGCAGGGAGGGATGTCCTTGTTCCATCGTGCACTAGTGACTCGTGTGGCGTGCCGGGCGCAATGCACGCTGACACGGTTGCCAGGTGTACTGTGTTTCCTCCGACACATTAGTGTGGCTGGCTTCTGGGTTAAGTGGGCATTGTGACGAGAAGCAGTGCGGCTTGGTTGGGTTGTGTTTCGAAGGAAGCATGGCTCTTGACCTTCGCCTCTCCTGAGTCCGTACGGGAGTTGCAGCGATGAGACAAGACTAACTACCAAATGGAAACCACAACATTGGGGAGAAAAAGGGCTAAAAAATAAATAATAATCTCATATCAAAGGAGGTTTGACAAAGTTCAACAGTGAAAGAAATGAAAATCAGCCATTTTCATGATCTAATTTCTAATCCATTTCAAACCTGCATACAACGTCTAATGCAGGGTTTCCCAAACTTGGTCCACGGGACCCCAATGAGTTCACGTTTTGGTTTTTGACCTAGCATTACACAGCTGATTCAAATGATCAACTAATCATCAGGCTTTTATCATTTGAATCAGCTGTGTAATGTTCAGGTAAAAACCAAAACTTGCACCCCTTGGGGTCCCGAGGACCGAGTTTAGGAAACACTGGTCTAACGTCTTCATCGAAGATAGAATGTGAATGAAGGACTGGGAGTGTTGAGTGTTTGGTAACAACACTGTTGCATGAACGTACCAGGATGGGAACCCAGTAATAGTTGAGCATCTCGGCCTGGAAGGTGTCGCCAGGCAGGCGGATTTGTCCAGAGAAGAAGAAGAAAGCCAACACACCTGATAAAACAGAGACAGATCAGCCATTAGATCATTATATTAGTCATACTTCCTTAGTGAAGGAAAACAAGATGCTGATAATAAACACAACCACTGAAGATAAAATGGCCAACACCATAGTTACAGTACTATGCCTTATACTATTTAATGTGTATGAAGATTCTTATAATATCAGAAGTCCAGTAGTTCACACACAATATTCATTTAGCTTGAAATCCAGTCTGTTTGTGTTTATTATTTAACCAGGCAAGTCAGTTAAGAACAAATTCTTATTTACAATGACAGCCTACTCCAGCCAAACCCAGACAACACTGGGACAATTATGAGGTGCCCTACTGGATGTGAACCAGGTACTATAGTGACACCTCTTGCACTGAGATGCAGTGCCTTAGACCGCTGCACCACTCAGGAGTGATAGTAACAAGTTTGGCATGACAAGGACTGGCAAGTAGAGGAATGTTGGCAGAAACAGACTGGATTTCAAGCTGCTATTCATACTTAAAGGTCAAACAAATGTGAGTTCATGTAAACTTCTCTTACCAACTAATGCCACCACTAGTAGTTTGCCAAAGAATATGAGCATGTCTGTCACTCTGTCCAGTAGCACCACCCTGTGGACAACAAAAGGATGTCACATTAAAGAATCTTGACAACCTGGAAGCATCTTACATAGAAACCAATATCAATGTCTTTGACTATATTGGAAGTAACGAAAAATAAAAATAAAAGAGAGAGCAGAAGATCGACCAACCAAATAAACCCAGTCTTACCGTCCGATGTGCCTCATCAACAGACTGTATGCATTTTTGGCTGACACACAGAAGCTCTCCCCGTAGATGGCGATCTATCAGTCATTCAGAATGATGCATTACTGACATTACTGATGAGTATGAACTGCATGTTCCTACACCAAGAATACATGACCAGCGGAGCTAGAAGAGGTGCATGGATCCCTATGGCTGCTAAAAGGAATGCCAGACAGTGACAGACAGTCATGTGACTGACCATGATATAAGCGTTCCTGTTGAGGATCTTCAGGAAGTATTCCAGACACCAGAAGCAGCATCTGAGACAGTTTAACAGGAACCGACCACAGGCATTCTGAGAACCTGGAGACACATCACAACACGGGATTCCCTTTAGTCAATGACTGGGGAATCATACAGTCACATCAACAGGATGTTCCCTTTAGTCAATGACTGGAGAATCATACAGTCACATCAACAGGATGTTCCCTTTAGTCAATGACTGGGGAATCATACAGTCACATCAACAGGATGTTCCCTTTAGTCAATGACTGGAGAATCATACAGTCACATCAACAGGATGTTCCCTTTAGTCAATGACTGGAGAATCATACAGTCACATCAACAGGATGTTCCCTTTAGTCAATGACTGGAGAATCATACAGTCACATCAACAGGATGTTCCCTTTAGTCAATGACTGGAGAATCATACAGTCACATCAACAGGATGTTCCCTTTAGTCAATGACTGGAGAATCATACAGTCACATCAACAGGATGTTCCCTTTAGTCAATGACTGGAGAATCATACAGTCACATCAACAGGATGTTCCCTTTAGTCAATGACTGGGGAATCATACAGTCACATCAACAGGATGTTCCCTTTAGTCAATGACTGGAGAATCATACAGTCACATCAACAGGATGTTCCCTTTAGTCAATGACTGGGGAATCATACAGTCACATCAACAGGATGTTCCCTTTAGTCAATGACTGGAGAATCATACAGTCACATCAACAGGATGTTCCCTTTAGTCAATGACTGGGGAATCATACAGTCACATCAACAGGATGTTCCCTTTAGTCAATGACTGGAGAATCATACAGTCACATCAACAGGATGTTCCCTTTAGTCAATGACTGGGGAATCATACAGTCACATCAACAGGATGTTCCCTTTAGTCAATGACTGGAGAATCATACAGTCACATCAACAGGATGTTCCCTTTAGTCAATGACTGGAGAATCATACAGTCACATCAACAGGATGTTCCCTTTAGTCAATGACTGGGGAATCATACAGTCACATCAACAGGATGTTCCCTTTAGTCAATGACTGGAGAATCATACAGTCACATCAACAGGATGTTCCCTTTAGTCAATGACTGGAGAATCATACAGTCACATCAACAGGATGTTCCCTTTAGTCAATGACTGGAGAATCATACAGTCACATCAACAGGATGTTCCCTTTAGTCAATGACTGGAGAATCATACAGTCACATCAACAGGATGTTCCCTTTAGTCAATGACTGGGGAATCATACAGTCACATCAACAGGATGTTCCCTTTAGTCAATGACTGGAGAATCATACAGTCACATCAACAGGATGTTCCCTTTAGTCAATGACTGGAGAATCATACAGTCACATCAACAGGATGTTCCCTTTAGTCAATGACTCATAAAATCACATCTATCTGTGCATACTAGTGGATGACAATGAAGCAGTGTGTATGTGTGTGTGTGTGTGTGTGTGTGTGTGTGTGTGTGTGTGTGTGTGTGTGTGTGTGTGTGTGTGTGTGTGTGTGTGTGTGTGTGTGTGTGTGTGTGTGTGTGTGTGGCCTTACCCCTGGTCTTACGGTTCAGGTACTCCAGCACCAACCTGACTAGCTGGAAGCAGGTGAGGAGGAGAGCTCCAAATGCCAGAGAGCCCACGTGGTACCTTCCAGGAATTAAAGAAATAAACACATTTCATAATGAACTCCACATGAACACACAAGCAGAACCCAACGTCTGCTACTGAAATACACCACATTAGACGCACAGTCTAAAAAGATATGACATTACATATCTCTTCAAACTGACCCATCATTATGCTTAGCTTATCTACTACAACTAGTGCCCTCATATTCAAGATAGGTAAGCTTTGTGGTATTTTATTAGGATCCCCAGTAGCTGTTGCAAAAGCAGCAGCTACTCTTCCTGGGATCCACACAAAACAAGAAATATAATACAGAATGACATAATACAGAACATCAACAGACAAGAACAGCTCAAAGGCAGAACTACAGACATTTTTTAAAGGGCACATGTAGCCTACATATCAGTAGAAACTCACAAACTATCTAGGTCAAATAGGGGAGAAGCGTTGTACTGTCAGGTGTTGCTTTATCTGTTTTTTTTTAGCAATATGAGATGGAAGGAAGTTCCCTGCAATAAGGGCTCTATATAATACTGTATGCTTTCTTGAATTTGTTCTGGATTTGGGGACTGTGAAAAGACCCCTGGTAGCATGTCCGGTGGGATAAGTGTGTGTGTCAGAGCTGTGTGGCTTAAGGCACAATCCTATGTCCCCACCCACAGAAACCCTTAGTCCCTCATGTCTTACTGTAGAGTGCGTATGAAGCACTGGGACAGGGCGAAGGGTGAGATTTCTGCAGGCTTGCTGAAGGCCCAGTAGTATGAAGCGAAGGTCCCAGCCAGGGTACATTGGCCCAGGGCGATGACAAAGTTCACACACCACAGGAAGGCAAAGACGTTGAAGACCTGCAGGTAAACCAGGTTCTGCTGGAACAGGCCTGTGTCATCGTACTTGAAGAAGATGCAGCGCACCGACGGGCAGTATGGGTAGGCCGAGGAGTTGAACGTCTGGGTAGGGAGAGGACAGGACAGGAGAGGAAAGGAGAGGACAGGAGAAGACAGGAGAGGAGAGGACAGGAGAAGACAGGAGAGGACAGGACAGGAGAGGACAGGAGAGGAGAGGACAGGAGAGGAGAGGAGGGAAGAAATATCAGACAAGTGGGAGGCAGTGTTTCCCCTAGTTTACGTAATTTCAAGGTGGGTTGCAAACATGGGGTTCTGACATCAGAATAATTTGTCAATTGAAACCAATAGAAGCCAAGCCATCTACCTGTGGCTTGCAGGTCTCAGAGCCGTTGATGAGACTACACTTATCTACAGAGGGGTCGCTAAGAGACACCACTCTGTAGAGAGGGGCCCCTGATGTGACCAAGTATCTGTGGGGAGCCTCGAGTCAAGGACCCAACCAAACTAAAGGCAAAAACCAGGGGTTGGAAACAAAATGATTTTCCAATTGTTTTGTTCTGAACAGAACCATACTTTTTTGGTTTCCTTTCCACTGTTCCGACCAGGAAACAAAAGTTATGAATCGGTTCGAACCAAAAAAAACGAATTGTTTATATCGTTCCTTTCTGTTCCTTTTTAAACCTCAAATGTTTTTTTACATTTAGCTCGACTTTACCAATCAGTGTGGCTAGAGCAGCTTGCTATGGAGCGGGCAAGCTATTTACATGACTTCACCAATCAGTGTGGATAGAGCAGCTTGCTATGGAGCGGGCAAGCTATTTACATGACTTCACCAATCAGTGTGGCTAGAGCAGCTTGCTATGGAGCGGGCAAGCTATTTACATGACTTCACCAATCAGTGTGGCTAGAGCAGCTTGCTATGGAGCGGGCAAGCTATTTACATGACTTCACCAATCAGTGTGGCTAGAGCAGCTTGCTATGGAGCGGGCAAGCTATTTACATGACTTCACCAATCAGTGTGGATAGAGCAGCTTGCTATGGAGCGGGCAAGCTATTTACATTACTTCACCAATCAGTGTGGATAGAGCAGCTTGCTATGGAGCGGGCAAGCTATTTACATGACTTCACCAATCAGTGTGGATAGAGCAGCTTGCTATGGAGCGGGCAAGCTATTTACATGACTTCACCAATCAGTGTGGCTAGAGCAGCTTGCTATGGAGCGGGCAAGCTATTTACATGACTTCACCAATCAGTGTGGATAGAGCAGCTTGCTATGGAGCGGGCAAGCTATTTACATGACTTCACCAATCAGTGTGGATAGAGCAGCTTGCTATGGAGCGGGCAAGCTATTTACATGACTTCACCAATCAGTGTGGATAGAGCAGCTTGCTATGGAGCGGGCAAGCTATTTACATGACTTCACCAATCAGTGTGGCTAGAGCAGCTTGCTATGGAGCGGGCAAGCTATTTACATGACTTCACCAATCAGTGTGGCTAGAGCAGCTTGCTATGGAGCGGGCAAGCTATTTACATGACTTCACCAATCAGTGTGGATAGAGCAGCTTGCTATGGAGCGGGCAAGCTATTTACATGACTTCACCAATCAGTGTGGATAGAGCAGCTTGCTATGGAGCGGGCAAGCTATTTACATGACTTCACCAATCAGTGTGGATAGAGCAGCTTGCTATGGAGCGGGCAAGCTATTTACATGACTTCACCAATCAGTGTGGATAGAGCAGCTTGCTATGGAGCGGGCAAGCTATTTACATGCATTGGACAGACAAGTGTAGGGCGCGAGATGCGACTGAAATTTTGCGGGTGGGGGGAGAGCGAGAGAGGGTGGAGGAGGAGTCTTGGCTTGAAGCACTGGGAATCTTGCTGTTATGACATGCATTATCTGAATTAGGCCCACAGAATTATACCTACGGAGGAACGGCTTCTATGAAGGAACTTTGAATGTCTTTGAACTTGAGAGTTGGCTTAACGATGGACCACAAGCTTGTGTGTGCAGAGCAGCACCAGAATTAAAATGAATCCAATGTGAAATGTGTTAACAATAGTATCTGAAAAGAATAATCCATTCTTCTGTACTAAAAAGTCTCTCTCTCCAATTTCTGAATCATGCTTGTAATGTCAGAAGGCTATAATAGACTATACTTCAAAGGGGGAGGGGCTACAGTAGACTATACCTCGAAGGGGGAGGGGCTACAGTAGACTATACTTCAAAGGGGGAGGGGCTACAGTAGACTATACTTCAAAGGGGGAGGGGCTACAGTAGACTATACTTCAAAGGGGGAGGGGCTACAGTAGACTATACCTCGAAGGGGGAGGGGCTACAGTAGACTATACTTTCAAAGGGGGAGGGGCTACAGTCGGCTATACTTCAAAGGGGGAGGGGCTACAGTAGGCTATATCTCGAAGGGGGAGGGGCCACAGTAGACTATATCTCTAAGGGGGAGAGGCTACAGTAGACTATACTTCGAGGGGGGGGGGCTACAGTAGACTATACTTCGGAGGGGGAGGGGCTACAGTAGACTATACTTCGGGGGGGGGCTACAGGAGACTATACTCCGGATGGGGAGGGGTTACAGTAGACTGTACACCGGGGGGGGGGCTACAGTAGACTATACTTCGGAGGGGGAGGGGCTACAGTAGACTATACTTCGGGGGGAAGCGGGAGGGGGAGGTAGCCTACACACACACACTGGTAAAGATTTTCAGTTGGCAGGCAGACACTGGAATACGTTTCTGAATGACAGAGACGCTTTGCATAGGCGCTTTGTTGCGTTTTTTTGTGAGACTGGAACCTAAAAGAACTGGAACCTAAAAGCACGTTATTAACCGGTTCCCATGCTTTTAAAATAACGGTTCTGTTCCAGAACAGTATAGATCACTTTCGTTCCCGATTCTCTCTCTGTTCCTCTAAAAATGTTGTTCTTTTCTCGTTTTTTGTTCTGTTCCAACCCCTGGCTAAAACACACATGACAAAATAAGCAGTAAAAATAACCATTTAGCTTATGCATTAGAAAGCATTGGAAATGGAAACCCCATGTATGATGGGCCAAAGGATACAGGGAGGTCATTCCCCAGTAGGCCACACACACCACCAGCAGAACAAAGGTAAACAGAGGGTAGAGCAGGGTGGACATCAGGTAACCCACCACCCTGCAGACAGAACACACACATTACACCTCATTTCATACAGGATAAAACACTAATAGATACAATAAATCAAATCTGAGGCAATGTCCGACCTGCTGGACTCCTCCATGAGAGCAACAGCAACAGAGAGTCTCCTCCTGAGACAACTAAGCACCAGAATCAAAATGGACTCCCACACGCACAGGATGATCACTGAGGAAAGAAAGAAATAGTGGTTTTTATTGAGCTGGTCAGGTTTCCCTTGTAAAAGAGGTCTTCTGACCTCAATGGGACATCCTGGATAAAAAATGTTAAATAAAATAAATAGAAACATATGCCAATCTTTGACTACCAAGCACCAAAACAATATAGGCCCAATATACAACCCATAGACGTTAGATAATGACCAAACTCACAGGAAGCAAGCCAGGTCTCTTTGACTACCGAGCACCAAAACAATAGAGGACACAGGAGGCTGGTGGCACCGTAATTTGGGAGGGTGGGCTTGTGGTAATGGATGGAGCGGAATGAGTGGAATGGTATCAAATACATCAAACACATGGTTTCCAAGTGCTTGATGCCATTCCATTCACTTCGTTCCAGATACTATTATGAGCTGTCCTCCCGTCAGCAGCCTCCACTGATATAGGCCCAACATAACCCATAGACAGTACATAATGATCAAACTCACAGAAAGCAAGCCAGGTCTCTTTGACTTGAAGGTAGACTGAGATATTTGTATTGAAGCTTAGATCACCGAACTTCAGTTTAGAAGTGCTGAAATGGTAGTATTCTGTGTAGCAGTGCCATATTCCTGAGGAGGAGAAGAACCCATTATGCAAATTCTGTCATCATTCTAGATTTAACAGAAAACCAAATAAGGCTAGTATGTGAGTATAAAATAGTGATTGCTAGATACAAAAGATTGGAAAGTCAATATAGTAAGCAAAGCATTTTGGCCCTTGTCTTTCTTGTCTGCAAGCACAGACACACGACACACACGACACACACACGACACAGACACGACACGACACGACACGACACGACACGACACGACACGACACGACACGACACGACACGACACGACACGACACGACACGACACGACACGACACGACACGACAGACAGACAGACAGACAGACAGACAGACAGACAGACAGACAGACAGACAGACAGACAGACAGACAGACAGACAGACAGACAGACAGACAGACAGACAGACAGACAGACAGACAGACAGACAGACAGACAGACAGACAGACAGACAGACAGACAGACAGACAGACAGACAGACAGACAGACAGACAGACACCACCACCACCACCACCACCACCACCACTTTATCCCTACATATGATCCACATAATCTAGTCCAGGCTGCAGGGCTGTATGAGCCAGACTTACCGTAGCCTCCCACCACCAGAAGTCCCACCATGAGAATCCAGACCAGGACAATGGCCAGGTACCTCAGCAGCAACATGAACACCACACTGACTAGCAGAGCCAGCGTCAGACCACTGCAAACACAGCAGGCAGCAAACTGTTGGAGAGCAGCTGAGGCATGGTATGGGCATGCTAAACACTCTGACTGACTGGCATTAGTGTTGGTTGACAAGCAACTGTCCAGAGCAACCACCAGACCACTGCAAACAACTAGACATCCAATGTCTATACTGACATACCACTTATAATACATGGTCAACACATTGCTAAGTGGGTGGATAGTGTGGATATTGGAACAGAGACAGCTCAGGCAGTGTAAAACACCAGTGGACTAGTTGGTGCTGGTAGACTGACAAGATTTAGTGTTGGTTGGTTTACTAGCGTTAGTACCGGTTGGCTGTTGCCGGTTGACGCGGCCGGTAGCCTAGCAGTTAAGAGCCGACTAGGGGAAAATCTGCCGCTGTTCCCTGGAGCAAGACACTTAACCCTAAATGCTCCTGCAAGTCACTCTGGATAAGTGTCTGCTAAATGATTAAAGTGTAAAAATGTTGACAAGCATTTGCATTGGTTAGTTGAAAAGCAATTGCCAGGCTTATAGGTTGGCTGTGAACAAGACTACAAAGCATTGGCTCAGAGCCTCTTCTCAGATCTCCAGACACTATAATACAAGACACTATGGTGGATCAGTAAGGATATAGACACTATGGTGGATCAGTAAGGATATAGACACTATGGTGGATCAGTAAGGATATAGACACTATGGTGGATCAGTAAGGATATAGACACTATGGTGGATCAGTAAGGATATAGACACTATGGTGGCTCAGTAAGAATATAGACACTATGGTGGATCAGTAAGGATATAGACACTATGGTGGATCAGTAAGGATATAGACACTATGGTGGATCAGTAAGGATATAGACACTATGGTGGATCAGTAAGGATATAGACACTATGGTGGATCAGTAAGGATATAGACACTATGGTGGATCAGTAAGGATATAGACACTATGGTGGATCAGTAAGGATATAGACACTATGGTGGATCAGTAAGGATATAGACACTATGGTGGATCAGTAAGGATATGGACACTATGGTGGATCAGTAAGGATATAGACACTATGGTGGATCAGTAAGGATATAGACACTATGGTGGATCAGTAAGGATATAGACACTATGGTGGATCAGTAAGGATATAGACACTATGGTGGATCAGTAAGGATATAGACACTATGGTGGATCAGTAAGGATATAGACACTATGGTGGATCAGTAAGGATATAGACACTATGGTGGATCAGTAAGGATATAGACACTATGGTGGATCAGTAAGGATATAGACACTATGGTGGATCAGTAAGGATATAGACACTATGGTGGATCAGTAAGGATATAGACACTATGGTGGATCAGTAAGGATATAGACACTATGGTGGATCAGTAAGGATATAGACACTATGGTGGATCAGTAAGGATATAGACACTATGGTGGATCAGTAAGGATATAGACACTATGGTGGATCAGTAAGGATATAGACACTATGGTGGATCAGTAAGGATATAGACACTATGGTGGATCAGTAAGGATATAGACACTATGGTGGATCAGTAAGGATATAGACACTATGGTGGATCAGTAAGGATACAGACACTATGGTGGATCAGTAAGGATATAGACACTATGGTGGATCAGTAAGGATATAGACACTATGGTGGATTAGTAAGGATATAGACACTATGGTGGATCAGTAAGGATATAGACACTATGGTGGATCAGTAAGGATATAGACACTATGGTGGATCAGTAAGGATATAGACACTATGGTGGATCAGTAAGGATATAGACACTATGGTGGATCAGTAAGGATATAGACACTATGGTGGATCAGTAAGGATATAGACACTATGGTGGATCAGTAAGGATATAGACACTATGGTGGATCAGTAAGGATATAGACACTATGGTGGATCAGTAAGGATATAGACACTATGGTGGATCAGTAAGGATATAGACACTATGGTGGATCAGTAAGGATATAGACACTATGGTGGATCAGTAAGGATATGGACACTATGGTGGATCAGTAAGGATATAGACACTATGGTGGATCAGTAAGGATATAGACACTATGGTGGATCAGTAAGGATATAGACACTATGGTGGATCAGTAAGGATATAGACACTATGGTGGATCAGTAAGGATATAGACACTATGGTGGATCAGTAAGGATATAGACACTATGGTGGATCAGTAAGGATATAGACACTATGGTGGATCAGTAAGGATATAGACACTATGGTGGATCAGTAAGGATATAGACACTATGGTGGATCAGTAAGGATATAGACACTATGGTGGATCAGTAAGGATATAGACACTATGGTGGATCAGTAAGGATATAGATACTATGGTGGATCAGTAAGGATATAGACACTATGGTGGATCAGTAAGGATATACACACTATGGTGGATCAGTAAGGATATAGACACTATGGTGGATCAGTAAGGATATAGACACTATGGTGGATCAGTAAGGATATAGACACTATGGTGGATCAGTAAGGATATAGACACTATGGTGGATCAGTAAGGATATACACACTATGGTGGATCAGTAAGGATATAGACACTATGGTGGATCAGTAAGGATATAGACACTATGGTGGATCAGTAAGGATATAGACACTATGGTGGATCAGTAAGGATATAGATACTATGGTGGATCAGTAAGGATATACACACTATGGTGGATCAGTAAGGATATAGACACTATGGTGGATCAGTAAGGATATAGATACTATGGTGGATCAGTAAGGATATAGACACTATGGTGGATCAGTAAGGATATAGACACTATGGTGGATCAGTAAGGATATAGACACTATGGTGGATCAGTAAGGATATAGACACTATGGTGGATCAGTAAGGATATAGACACTATGGTGGATCAGTAAGGATATAGACACTATGGTGGATCAGTAAGGATATAGACACTATGGTGGATCAGTAAGGATATAGACACTATGGTGGATCAGTAAGGATATGGACACTATGGTGGATCAGTAAGGATATTGTGTATTTGTATTTATTATGGATCCACATTAGTTCCTGCCAAGGCAGCAGCTACTCTTCCTGAAAAATTAAAGCTGCTTCCAAAAATTAAGGCAGTAATATACATTATAATAACATTTTGAAACATTCAAATACATTTTAGAATACATTTCACAATACATGAATTGTGTACCCTCAGACCACTACAGTACAACACAATCCAGGTGTACATGTGTGTATAGTGTGTATGTTATGTATAGTGTGTATGTTATGTGTGTTTGTATGTGTGTGTTTGTACCTGTGTGTGTGATTCTTCACTGTCCTCGCTGTTACATAAGGTGTATTTTTATCAGTTTTTTAAAATCAGATTTTACTGCTTGCGTGAGTTCCTTGATGTGGAATAGAGTTCCATATAACCATGGCTCTATGTTGTACCATGGCTCTATGTAGTACTATGGCTCTATGTAGTACAATTGCTCTATGTAGTACCATGGCTCTATGTAGTACTATGGCTCTATGTAGTACCATGGCTCTATGTAGTACCATGGCTCTATGTTGTACCATGGCTCTATGTAGTACTATGGCTCTATGTAGTACAATTGCTCTATGTAGTACCATGGCTCTATGTAGTACTATGGCTCTATGTAGTACCATGGCTCTATGTAGTACTATGGCTCTATGTAGTACCATGGCTCTATGTAGTACTATGGCTCTATGTAGTACCATGGCTCTATGTAGTACCATGGCTCTATGTAGTACCATGGCTCTATGTAGTACCATGGCTCTATGTAGTACCATGGCTCTATGTAGTACCATGGCTCTATGTAGTACTATGGCTCTATGTAGTACCATGGCTCTATGTAGTACCATGGCTCTATGTAGTACCATGGCTCTATGTAGTACCATGCCTCTATGTAGTACTATGGCTCTATGTAGTACCATGGCTCTATGTAGTACCATGGCTCTATGTAGTACCATGGCTCTATGTAGTACTATGCGCCCACTGTGAGATAGTTGGAAGCTCAGACTTACAGTAAGATCCAGTACCAGGAGGAGGCAAAGTCCTCAAAGATCCTCACTCCTATGGCTTTTCTGTTGAAGCCTGATATCAGTGAGCTGGAATAACGGAAAGATATAGTAGGTTAGGGGACAGTGATGATCTGTTTAGACACACATAGGCTGTGTCCCAAATGGCACCCTATTCCCTATGGGCCCTGGTCAAAAATAGTGCACTACAAAAGGGAAAGAGTGCCATTTGGAACACAGCGTATAGTATCCACAGGAGAATATTAGTTCAATGGATGAATGATAACCCCATGGCGCTTCTGATGCTGTTGACTGTCTCGTTGACGGAGGCCATTCCGGGCAGAGTGAAGTTGGAAGGAGCACTTTTGAGAGCATGTAGACTGGGCAAACACCTCCCCAGAGCTGTAGTGATTCAAACGGCAACATACGGACGGGTAGAGTGAGGGAAAGGTTCAGAGTGGATTCACCTCAGTCTCCTGCTGTTTCACTTCATCCTCTATACCATGATTATGTAGACATCATTTTCATTTGATTTAACCTTTATTTAACTATTATTTAATGTAGACATTAACAGTCCTGTCAGTAGATGTGAGGATGGATGACATGTTAAAAATACTTCACCTGATTTACTTGGAACAAGGAAGGATGGACAAAGTTCTGCATCAAGGATCTCTTGGACAGTCTGAAAGAGAGAGTACAGGACCAAACATGACTAGAAGGATGGCCAATATACAGAAGCACTGTATAACAGACACACTCATGTAGAAACTACATCTGTTTCTAATCAATGTCTCAAATTAAAATGTTTTCCAATCACCCAAACCCTTTAACTCAGAATGAAACACAGACATAAGCTACACTGTAATGTAGCTATGCTTGACAGAATGCTTGGGACTAATGGTTCCACACACCCAGTTCCAGTCTCTATAAGCACATTGATAACAGTGTAAAATGCCCGGTACCCAGGTGGTGGTAGTCAGGTTGAGGCTGTGGTCACAGTACTGCTGATGGAAGAAGTCTTTGGGATTGGCGTCGGGGTCATAGGCAGCAGCAGACAGCATCCAGAAGTGAGACGGACACTTAGGGACACACACCTGCAAAGGAAGGGACAGAGAGATGGGAGGGACCAGACATTAGTGTACGGCAAACCTTGATTGCCCGCAGTCTCACATTTGACGTATCACAGGTAACGAAAGTGTGAGTGAAACCATCAAGAGAGAGAGGGAGTCAAATCTCAAATGAAACCCTATTCCTCATATCTGGCCCCATACTGTTGACTATTACATTAGGTGGTGTGTGTCCTAAGCTATATGTTGTACCCTATGCATTATGTCCTATCTGTTATGTCCTACGTGACTCTGGTCAAACGGACGGGGACAGGTAGGATGTGATCGTACAGATACAATTTGAGTCTGACCTGTGTGGTGGGACACTGTACGCCTCCGAGCGCTGCTGCCATCACCTTGGTGGTCGTGGCACACTTCAATATGTCCACATAGATCATCCTGGGCTGGTCTCTGACAAGACAGAGTTAAAAACAAAGACTGACTTGTCTCAACATGATCTCTTTCAGACAATGAGTTAGCATACTGCACATCCAGGCCACTGTTCCAGCATCCTGACAGGCACCCTATACCCCTTTAGAGTGACCCACTTTATAGTTCTGTTTAGGATTCTGTTTAGGACTCATCCATATTTTCTGATGCATGGCCTGTAGCTAGGTACACATACAGTAACATATAACCTATAACTAGGTAGACATAACATAGGACCTATAACTAGGAAAACATACAGTAACATAGAACCTATAACTAGGTAGACATAACATAGGACCTATAACTAGGTAGACATACAGTAACATAGAACCTATAACTAGGTAGACATAACATAGGACCTATAACTAGGAAAACATACAGTAACATAGAACCTATAACTAGGTAGACATAACATAGGACCTATAACTAGGTAGACATACAGTAACATAGAACCTATAACTAGGTAGACATAACATAGGACCTATAACTAGGTAGACATAACATAGGACCTATAACTAGGTACACATACAGTAAAATAGAACCTATAACTAGGTAGACATAACATAGAACCTATAACTAGGTAGACATAACATAGAACCTATAACTAGGTACACATACAGTAACATAGAACCTATAACTAGGTAGACATATCATAGGACCTATAACTAGGTATACATATCATAGGACCTATAACTAGGTAGATATAACATATAACCTATAACTAGGTAGACATACAGTAACATAGAACCTATAACTAGGTAGACATATCATAGGACCTATAACTAGGTAGACATACAGTAACATAGAACCTATAACTAGGTAGACATAACATAGAACCTATAACTAGGTACACTGAGGTCTAAAAAGCTGTGGAGCACTAGCTGAGGTCTAAAAAGCTGTGGAGCACTAGCTGAGGTCTAAAAAGCTGTGGAGCACTAACTGAGGTCTAAAAAGCTGTGGAGCACTAACTGAGGTCTAAAAAGCTGTGGAGCACTAACTGAGGTCTAAAAAGCTGTGGAGCATTAACTAAGGTCTAAAATTGAGTGAAATGCCCAGCACCTTGGAAACCCCCCTGTACAAAAAGGTATATAAAGAGAACAGAGATCATGAGAGAACTATGATTACTCACTGACATATAAGACAGACTTCATATGGAGAATCATCATAGGTAAATTTACTATTGCACTATACTCCTTTTGTTGGACTAGTACAATATTTGAGAATTGGATAATTTTGCCTAAGTACTTTATTGGGTCACTATCTGCCAGGTTGAACTTTGTGAAGCCAAGACTGCGTCACTGCAACACAGAGGTCTAGACACCCCTTGATCACAGACAAAGCTGCGACCACACAGTGAGACATCAGGTACAGAAGTGATTAGCAATACAAGGAAACAGCCAAATACCAGCCCCAATATTGAGTCTATACACAGGGTTGGAAGTGAATAGTATTAAAATATTGGAATTCGGAATCTAGCATTATTGCTGTGAGAATACCAATTACAGGAAAGTGACCAAGGGGCTGAGCATTTAAGGTAATTGAACTATTTTACTATTTAGTAAATATTGTTAGAAGTGTTAACGCATTTAAGGATTTGCAATATTATCTGGCATAGCATAACGCATTTAGGATTGATTGAGCATTATTAATGTATTAGAACTGTATAACCATTTAACTGTAATATCATGTGTAAGACAAAAAACAGAGTGACTGAAAAAAAGCTGGAAACTTTGACAACTAGGCCAGGATAGCTATCCGGAGAGAAAACGCCTTTGACACTCTCGCTAAACGGAAAGTGACCCTGGCTTTAGGTTAAAGTGATAGCACTAAAGAATAATTCATTGTGTGGACAATAATATATCTTTGGAAAAGTCAAACATATAACAATACTAGTTTCCAAGTGACTACTAGCTGACGAGCATAATAACTAACAGAAGTTTAGTTATTAGGTATTGGTATACAAGAGAGGAAGAGACGAGTTAAGGGAGTATAGGAGGAATCTATAAACATAAAGTAATAAAGTACTCATCTATCCAAGGCCTCACCCCAGACCGGAAAATAAGGAAGTGACAACGTGAATGAAGGGAAAAACCCAACTCACGCGAAGGGCCAGTGCGAATAAATAGAAGGGTTGGTAGGGCCGCACGGCTAGGCCCTTGTTACACCGAAGTAACTAAAATCCTAAAGTACTCTGCCTAGCCAGAGGCCGGGATAGAGGCTTTTGCTGCAGGCGACGGGCAAAAGTCAGCACCGTGACACTATACAGTAACATAGAACCTTTAACTAGGTAGACATACAGTAACGTAGGACCTATAACTAGTGAGATACTCACCTATTCATCCCCACTCCACAGAACATTCCGGTGGAGTTCCTGGGGAAGAGAACATGGCGAGGGTCTCCAAACAACCAGGCTGATGGAGGGAGAGAGAAAGAACCAGAGGAAATCCTATCACATACTTCCATGACAGGGGTTTAATTTTGAGTTCCTTTGAACTTTCACAGTGGTTCGGTCGATGTAGCTAGGCCTACTGTGCTGTACACTAGAAAGAAGGCCAAAGAGTATACAGGGGAATCGTCTCTCTCATTGTCATGTTGACATTGACAATCAGATACTGACTTTTTAGATGAGCAAGGGATAAAACAGATATCATATGATGACAGTCATGCCATCTTCAAACAAGGATGAAGACTTCCCTACCCAGAACTCCCATGACCATGTAACCAGCTATGACAGCCAAGAACAGTATGCAGCAGATCAGATCTGTGCAGCTCCTGAAATGACACAAAGAAATGAAATCAGCTGATTCAGATGCTTGAACAAGGTGGACTTAATCCCCATGACAGCAAGCTAGTGTAATAAATACCATTTAAAATAACACAAGCATATTGCTATTACATTGTTATAACTAACTTCTTTCTAAGCAGGGTTTCTCACACACCCAGAGACAGATGGCTGACACAGAACATTCATAAACACTGATAAGAAAAGGGTGCAGACACACACACATACCCAAGGACGGAGGGCTGACTACGCACACACAAAATCTCCTGTTTAGCTGAACATTTGATAACAAAGAACTTTTGTTGCAAGACTCAGAAGGATGACGTCCAGCTCATCAGGACCAATCTGAGAAGACAACAACCTGATCAGGACCAACCAGAAAACCAGATCTACCAGACTCAACCTACTTTCTGTGTTGTATAAAATGTCTATGCATTTCTGTTATCTGGGCTTTTTCTGGAGGTTCTCTATGAGCCGAAGGAACGAGACCGTATACGCTTGTACCAGATATCTTTACTCATAATTAAACTGTCGCTTGTCATACAATTTATCACCTTGTCTGAATCGATCCTTGACCGGCTCGCCCTTCTCCATATCCAATTATCAACAGAAACATGGTAGCAGAGGATGGTTGTCTAGATACCCGGTCCAGAGTGGTTGATATGGATGTGAGGGGGCGAGTTGGTGGAAGGACGGTTCACGGAGGACAGGTGAAATTCTTTGGGGGGAGGACGAAAGTTCTGCTCAACTCGGGAAACTGATCTTCTGGTCGACCATAAACAAGGTAAGCAAGACCTGTTAAATCAAACTTTGCATATTGTCGTATAGTTCTTCCAAATTTTGATCAGTGGTACCGAGTCTGGGTAAGAATTCTTGTTTAAATTTATGTGCATAGATGACATGTGAACGACAGTGAAGTGAACATATGTGGGAATAATTTGTAAGTCTTAAGCGCTATTATATAGTCCGGCTTGTGACCGGTGAGGAATAGGCTTAATGTGATAAAAAGATCTATTCGTATAGTCCGGCTTGTGACCGGTGAGGAATATAGTAAGCACTATTCAATAGTCCGGCTATTCAGTCGGTGAAGGGTAGGCTTAAAATTGGGATAGGCACTATTCAATAGTCCGGCTATTCAGCCGGTGAAGGATAGGCTTGTTCCATCCCCATTCATATAGTCCGGCTGTGACCGGTGACGAGTGGGGTAAAGTTTGTCAAGACCTATTAGTATGGTCCGGCTTGTGTCCGGTGAGGAGTAGGCTAGACTTATTCAATAGTCCGGGCGATTGTCCGGTGAAGAATAGTCTATTTGTGTTTGTAGGCGCCAGGTTGAAAAATTTTCAATGTTTAAGTGTAATGTTTCCAATGTCTAAAGTCTAAGTGTTCAACGTCTAAAGGGTAATGTTCATAGTGGGAAAAATTTAAATGTTTAATGTAAAAAATACACACTCATAACTCTTAGAGCTGTACAGAGAATGGACAGAAGATGGCAGTATTGCAGCACTCAACGGTCTCTTAGCAAACGGGAGCCTGTTTGAGTGCTGGTGACAGAAAAAACTTAGAACCAATTCGGAGTAGAGAGAATACATTTAATAACTTATTTAGGTTAAATTTACAGACTAATGATATTATTGTTATGGATTGGCTGACATGCGATATAAATTTAGCGAAGTATATGGTAAGTTTACACTTTGGAATGGAAAGAGTTGAGAAGTTGATTTTACTTATAGGATAGTTTTGCTGCTAAACTTAGTTGGAGTAACTAGATGTTTTGCCTAGAGGCATGAATAAGACAGTCATTTTTGGTATTATATTGGCTAGTTGCTGCGTTCTGAATACAGGTTGAGCGCTAGTAAACGCATATCTTTATTTGAACTATACTAATCTATTTGATAAAAGTACTAAACCTGTATATTTAACATTTGATAATGATTTACCGGGTGTGGCCGTATTAAATTATGCTAGAGAAAATTGGTTGTGTCATTTAGAGGGAAAATGTGTACATTATAGCTTTGAGATACTTTTCAAAAGTTGCTGAAAGTTATTGGTTTTGGTTTAGGTAACACCAGAGAATTCGAACAATAAGTAAACGTATTCTAAACGTGATCTGTTTTCATTATGGGGGACAAAGAACGACTCGCAACCTGGTATGGCTGGCATGAGAGTTTTTAAAGGGACAGTGTACGTTTATCACAGTTGTATGGTTAGTACATGAAACATCGGGGAAATTTAAAACGAATGATTTAAGGGTATTATCATAATTATTAGGTTTTGTTTTTGTGGTAAACGTTTTGGGTTAAGGAGTTTTCCGTGTCCCGAGAGACAAGATAATATTAGGTGTTTTACTTTCTGAGTTTTATTTAGACAAGGGACTTTGTTAAGATAAAGGGTTCTTTTGGTATGTCTAGATATGGAACACAAATGTAGGTGTAACCTTTTTGACCTCTTTTCGTTGCATTTTCCTGTCAATCACGGGGGGATCAATCACGGGGGGATGTAGTGAGAATAATGAAATTGTGGTCATTTGGGAATACTAGTTTTGAGGTAAATTGATATAATAGAGTTTATAACTCTTGACCATAATTGTAGTTTTAACCATAGAGGAGTCAGGATTCTGTTTTTAAACATTGGCTATGACGGTTTTGAATGGGCTGTTATTGAATTGGTTTGAACAGGAGATATTTTAAGCCTATAGGGCATGGAAATAAAAGTGATAGAGAGCTTATTAGTAAAGAAAGGAATTTATATGGTTAGCATTTGTTTTGGCCATAAGAAGATAGAGATAGGTTTATTAAGGTTATGTAAGGACTTTAGAGATTGACACTATAAGACATGTTGTTAATTTTAAATCCATGATTTTAGATAAAGTCAAAACAGTGAGACACTTAGTTAATGTTTGGGACCAAGCTACAGACAGATAAGGGAAAGGGCAGACAGAGTGGCCCTCCCCGCACTGCTGAGACCTTGAAGGTTTGAGAGCAGAGAAGGGAGTTTTGGAAGGGGTGCCAGGACAGAGATAACAGAATGGGTAGATAACAGTTACTGAATGGAGACAAAAGGGAGAATTGGACATGTGGAAAATAAAAGGGGCGCTCCTACATAATAATGTAGAACATAAGAAAATTTAATAAGGTTGATACCTGGGCAGAGCCAGGTATCAAACGGGGGAGGGGTACATTGTGGTCTAGGATAGGATGGGGCCTATTGGATAATAAACTAATAATAATAATAAAAAATAAAAAATTCTAGCTAATAAATAGGCATAGAAGTTAAATATATAATCAGATAGAACAAATGACAAACTGTTTGTTAACCAAACCTGTATGTCCAAGAGTTTATGCATTGCAGGTGAATTAAAGGAGAAGGTGATTAACCCGACCTGGGGGCATATCGCACTTGGAGGGTGAGACACACTGACACTGCCGAATGATCACAGAGTTAAGGAGAAGAACCGTTACTAATAGAGTTCGGGGATCAACTCCTTAATGAAGAATTTCCTTTTCCCGACCTTTCCTCACTGTGTTTGTTCATAGAAGTGAAAATGTTGCTTGATCTCTGGCTGATGATGTGTTCTCTGGGAGAAGAGGGGGCTTTACAGGACTGCTTGTGGTCCTGAGTTGTCTGTTTAGGATACGATGGGGATGTTACCATCACAGTACTGCCAGAACCACCACCAGTTCCAACAGACCAGGTTCAGCCGGCCTCCTCCACCACTTCAAGACCAAGTCCCACGCCATCACCTGAACTCTACAATCTGGTATAGGTAATAAATGTAAAAGACATCTCAGATAGTGACCAATTGGGGACTGAAACTGGTTATGAGGGAAGGGAGAATATGTGGTTGACCTACAAAACACTTAATAAAAAGGACTGTGTCGTATGTGGACATGC
This sequence comes from Salvelinus namaycush, assembly GCF_016432855.1. NCBI lineage: Eukaryota > Metazoa > Chordata > Actinopteri > Salmoniformes > Salmonidae > Salvelinus > Salvelinus namaycush. The sequence goes on from NW_024059719.1 coordinate 40,429, forward strand.
CAGACCTATTCTGGCTGCTCACCCATTTGCCCTAAGTAAGGGGGAAGGTTGGATGTGCATATTGGAAAGTTTAAGCCAAATTCAACCCTGTGTAAAACTCTGAGTCTTGTGTTCCCAGAAGTCCGTCCCCAGAGGACACCATTGGGGGTTAAGGCATATGGGGATATTACAGCTGTAACACTGGTATAGGTAGAGGTATGGACTATGGGAGGTTCCCTGCTGCTGCCTGCATTGCTAATGTCACTATTAAATGGAGGTGTTGCTGATGTATGGTGGATGTGTGGACCTACCAGGCGGTTGACCACATTTTGAAAGGAGATTATCAGGGAACATGTGTTTTGGCCAGTCTGATAAACACCATTGCCTATTATTGAGGTTACAGCTAACCAACTTTTGGGAGCTGCACATGACAGAGGCTTGGGACCAACCCAGGAGACGGCAGAAACGTGACGCTCCTTGGTCCGAGAGTACAGATAACATCCACACCAACCTGTTGGGGGTCCCAATAGGGGTCCCCCACGAATTCCAGACATTAAACAGGAATGATGGCCTGTGGCATCTGATGCCCATCATTGGCCCAGCTATTGTTGATGCTAAGCATAATGCCTGGATCAATTATATCTACTATAATTAATAATGATTTGTTAAATACACCCACACAGCACTTACGGGAATGGCTGAACAATTGGATGCTACCTCTAAACCAGTAGACAAAATAGACTAGCACTAGACATGATTCTGGCCAACCAGGGGGGTGTTTGTACAATGTTTGGAGAACAGTGTTAGACGTTTGTCCCTAACAATACTAGTCCGGATGGGAGCATTTCAAAAGCTCTGAGTGGGTTGGCAAGGTTATCGGTGGAGATGGGGGGTCTTGCAGGTGTGGAGGAGAGTGGACTGTTCCCTTGGCTGGGTGGTTGGTTTGGTAAGTACACTACAGTGATGATTACTGGATTTCTGACCCTAAGTTGTTGTTTTTAATATGCTCATGTTCCGTAATGCCTGTATCATACCTTGTTTGAAGAAGTCTGTTACAGATGTGTAAAGGGCCTCTGGTATGATGCCGTTGCTTGATGCTCCAGTTGGAGAGGCTGATACGAAATCAAGCTTCCGCAGGAGAGTGGGCTGACAGAGGGGGACCCTTGGTTCGCTGTAGTTGATGTTGTCGAATGAATAAAAAGTGATGTTTGTCCTCCCTGTTGTGAAGGTTTTAAGTTCCCGGGTGGCGACGAGCCCACCTGGTACAGAGTGTATAGAGGGATGGACCTGAGGGTTTAACATGATCTAGCTTTTTATGTCACGTCTCTTTTGAGACGTGAAGAGAGGGAATCAAAACTTTTTCCTTCTGAAAAAGTTCCCTGTCTCTGCTTGTCTTAGCTTTTGTCACGTCTCTTTTGAGACGTGAAGAGAGGGAATTAAAACGTTCTCTCTGAGAAAGTTTCCCTGGTTGTTTACTTTTGCTTTTCTTACTCTTACCTAGTTTATGTCACGTCTCTTGTGAGACGTGAAGAGAGGGCATATGAAACTTTCTCTTCAAGAAAGTTTCTGCATATATTACTCCTGCTTGATCCCATGTTTATGTCACGTCTCTTAGGAGACGTGAAGAGAGGGAATCAAAACTTTATCTTCTGATAAAGTTTACTCTAATTTTGCCATTTATAGCTTTTGTCCTAGCTTTTGTCACGTCTCTTATGAGACGTGAAGAGGGGGATTTGTAATAAATACCATTTAAAATAACACAAGCATATTGCTATTACATTGTTATAACTAACTTCTTTCTAAGCAGGGTTTCTCACACACCCAGAGACAGATGGCTGACACAGAACATTCATAAACACTGATAAGAAAAGGGTGCAGACACACACACATACCCAAGGACGGAGGGCTGACTACGCACACACAAAATCTCCTGTTTAGCTGAACATTTGATAACAAAGAACTTTTGTTGCAAGACTCAGAAGGATGACGTCCAGCTCATCAGGACCAATCTGAGAAGACAACAACCTGATCAGGACCAACCAGAAAACCAGATCTACCAGACTCAACCTACTTTCTGTGTTGTATAAAATGTCTATGCATTTCTGTTATCTGGGCTTTTTCTGGAGGTTCTCTATGAGCCGAAGGAACGAGACCGTATACGCTTGTACCAGATATCTTTACTCATAATTAAACTGTCGCTTGTCATACAATTTATCACCTTGTCTGAATCGATCCTTGACCGGCTCGCCCTTCTCCATATCCAATTATCAACACTAGCATGTCCGCATTCAAAAGAGTTGTACACAAATCTAAGATGTGATTTTGTATGTGTGCTTCTGCATATGCTGTGATTTTAGCAGTGCTTTTTTTAATCTATGCTAATCAAAAATAGAAACGGTATGTATATGTCCCAAATTTCAAGCTATACAGACCCTGGATAAAGATACTGCCCTAGTGTAGGGAATAGGTTGCTCTTTGGGACGCAAACCGTAAATAGGCCAAATGGAAATCGAGATTGAATGAAGACAAACAACCAATGATGAGCCGGCACAAACCTCTTTCGTACTGGTCCACTGAAGAATGGATCATAGGGAGCGGCATAGCCTAAAATAAAAGAGGACAAATTAAGCACACAGGGTTCTTTCAGACAGAACATTGGTCAAAGGACTTTTACTTTTGCACCAGTTTATCACTGTTGATGTCTGATGTAACTGCAAAAACGAGAAGGCCAACAACATTGGCATTGGTTTGACAAAATCATTTCAAATATTGACAGGGTTGTAAAGTACTTAAGTAAAAATACTTGAAAGTACTACTTAAGTAGTTTTTTTGGGGTCTGCACTTTATGTTACTATTTATATTTTTTGAAAACTTTTACTTTTACTTCACTACATTCCAAAATAAAATAATGTACTTTTTACACCATATATTTTCCCTGACACCCAAAAGTACTCGTTGCATTTTGAATGCTTAGTAGCACAGAAAATGGTCCAATTCAAGCACTTATCAAGAGAACATCCCTGGTCATCCCTACTGCCTCTGATCTGGTGGACTCACTAAACAGAGAACATCCCTGGTCATCCCTACTGCCTCTGATCTGGTGGACTCACTAAACAGAGAACATCCCTGGTCATCCCTACTGCCTCTGATCTGGTGGACTCACTAAACAGAGAACATCCCTGGTCATCCCTACTGCCTCTGATCTGGTGGACTCACTAAACAGAGAACATCCCTGGTCATCCTACTGCCTCTGATCTGGTGGACTCACTAAACAGAGAACATCCCTGGTCATCCTACTGCCTCTGATCTGGTGGACTCACTAAACAGAGAACATCCCTGGTCATCCCTACTGCCTCTGATCTGGTGGACTCACTAAACAGAGAACATCCCTGGTCATCCTACTGCCTCTGATCTGGTGGACTCACTAAACAGAGAATATCCCTGGTCATCCCTACTGCCTCTGATCTGGGGGACTCACTAAACAAAGGAGATCTCTGGTCATCCCTACTGCCTCTGATCTGGGGGACTCACTAAACACACATGCTTTGTTTGTAAATTATGTCTAAGTGTTGGAGTGTGCCCCTGGCTATCCGTAAATTTAAAAAACAAGAAAATTATGCCATCTGGTTTGCTTAATACAAGGAATTTTAAATGGTTTATACTTTTACTTTTGATACTTAAGTATATGTTAGCAATTACATTTACTTTTGATACTTAAGTATATTTAAAAAGTAATTTCCTGTGTGACTTTCACTTTTACTTGAGTCATTTTCTATTATGGTATTTTACTCAAGTATGACAGTTGGGTACTTTTTCCAACACTGAATATTGATTAGTGACTGCATATACTGAAATTGTTGAGATGGTTGGAATAACTCACCCTTCTCTTCCGCCCTTTTACTGGTTCCTTTCATTTTCATGACCTTGCGCCGAAGAAACGGAGCGTTTGACTCGAAATGGTCGCGCACGGGTCGACGTTCAAGGCCCAGTTTAGCTTTGTTCAATCCGAACATCTGGACGTCTTTCCCGCGTTGTTAAACGGTGACGTCATATAAGTACCTGTACAACCGTAGCCAACAGCGCGACCCTGTCATTATGACATACATTTGGGAATGTTGCTGTATAATCGGTAGGGAAACAGTTAAACTAGTGGCCCCATTCAAAACATGTAGCCTCTTCCTGCTATGCTGATTTAATTCAATAAATCAATCAATGAGCAGGCTGAAAAAATGTAATAAATCTAATAAATGTAATATGGGAGAATAGTAGGATATTCTTTACAGTCATGGAATTTATATAACATCCATTTGGTGGGAAATGCCATAATTTTCTGCATGGTTTATCTCAGTTCTTATTTTTTTGCTTCATACAGTCTTGTGTTTGTAGGCTAGGTTATAAAACATAAGATTTAAAATAGAACTGAATGGAAAGGGGAAGAGCAAAAAAAGTAGGCCTACTTGGTTGAAAAATACCAGGGCATGTTGGCTGGTATTTCTAGAAGTTGGTGAAAAAAGAGAAGATGAGTGAGAACTTGTAATTTCCTGAATGACAACACATACTGTCAAAAGGACATTGACAGAAAGAAGAAAATCACAAGACAGAGAGATGTGTCTGTACTTAAAACTGTGTCTCTGGATGCTTTTACAGGCTATACTTGGACTCCAGTCATCTGGTAAATAAGATTCCTTTAACATTAGATTTTTTTTAAACATATTTTAAATCAAATATTTATTGATTCCCTATTGATTTTGTTATGAGAAATGTTGTAACACTTGCTTTTACACTATTCAAAAGACCGTAGGTCCACAAGAATCTTTGCTTCAATTGGAGACAGTGTGAGTTTACCATGTGGTACATCCTACATCAATTCCTGCTCCTCTGTTACCTGGAGTATAGTGAAAGATGGGTTTCATAACCAATTAGAACTATCAGGCAAGGTGAAAGCGGATGGTCCAAACTCAGGAAGAGCCAGTCGACTGAAAGTGGGACATGACTGCTCTCTACATATTCAACCTCTTGAAATAGATGATGGAAGAGTTTACACCTGTGAAGATGGGGCTACCAGTTCAAGTGTTTCTCTTCAGCTTCTCAACAGTATGTTACCATTTATGATCAACCTAAATTGTCCGTCTTTATACACACTATTTCTGAGTGAGTGTTGTCACCATATTTATTTATTTTTTACCAGTTGCTCTGGCAACAGACACCAATACAGCACCAGAGATGGATATCAAGCTCCAATGTTACCTGAATATATTCTCAGGCCTTGTCCCACAATGCAACCATAGTGAAATAAAGCTGAATTGGCTGAATGAGGCCAATACAGTGCTACAGGGAGAGAGATTTCAGACCGAACGTTCATCTGATTGCTTCTCTACGCTGACCATCCGAGGTGTCAGGAAGACAGACCATCACAGGAAGTGGCGGTGTCAACTGATTGAAGGAGAGGTTGTGAAGACGTCCCTCAGCTATACCACAGAAATTACAGGTACTTTTGGAACTATGTATTATTGCATCATATTTGCGTTAACACAGTAGTATATTGCAACCAAATTCCCCTCCCTCCTCTCTCTATCTCTCTCCCTCTCCCTCTCTTTCAGGAGGTATAGAGGAAGTGTTTGTCGCAGTGGGTGAGTCAGTATCACTTCCCTGTGTCACCCACTCCTCTCTCGAGGTGGGCAGCAGATTCCAGTGGACTCTGGATCAAAGGTCACTGTCCAGTCTGTCTCGGTCAGGCGATATCTCAGCTGGAACTCAGGGTCACCTCCCTGCATCTCACATCAGCCAAGACGGGTCTTTGGTCATCAGCAATGTGAAAACACTGCATTCTGGGCTCTACAACTGCTCGCAACAGAACAGAATCCTACTACACACTCTGGATGGTGAGTGTCAATGGGTTGTATCATTGAGACATAGATAAGTGCCTTACACTATGTATAAACGTAGTAAATTAGGGTAACGGCACAAAGTACACCACTGCTTTGTCCTGATATCAAGTAGATCTTCTTGTTGTTCTACTCAGTATCTGCAGAGTATGCTACCACAGGCGGAAACAATCTCACCCTGACATGCTCACTCACCTGTGTGGAAGATTGTGGAGACTTCCATTTATCCTGGATTCACAGTGGCCAGGATGGGTTGCAGAGTGACCCTATAGGACATAACAACACCCTCAGCTCCAAACTCTTCCTCCCTGACCGCCAGGGCACAGAGAAGATAGCCTGCGCCGTGCTCAGAGAGGGGGTTGAAATGGCTGTAAAGGAGTGGACCATCCAGAGAGGTAAGACTTGAAAGTAGTTTGGAACAATGCATAGCCATGATCTGTGTTGAGGCTGTATTCTTTCATTACTGTGATGTTGTGATAAGATATTGAGTTGTAATACAGTATCTGTGACTTTATACGTCTTTGCAAATAGGTCATGTTCTACCTGCAGTGGTATGGTCAGTCCTTCTGCTGCTGCTGCTCTGTGCTGTTGGAGGGGGCGTGTATTGGAAGAGGCAGGGCAAGGGAAGTGCCGCTGGTACGGATGTGTTCACTGGTTAGATGGTGTGTGTTACAAAACTGCAATTTGGATGTTGCATCCTTGATTAAACGTACAGTAATGAACAGCAGTGAAAGGGAAAGACATATCATCAGAATTAAATTCATGAGAAATAAAGCTGACATTTGTCCCTCTTTGCCTATAGAAGGAGAAGAACAGCAGACTCCTGTTGAAATGGTAACGATTCAGTAAAACACAACTATGTCATTCACTAACAAGTCAAGCCCAATTGAGTACGCCTACAACGTGACATCAAATTTGACTAAATGTCTTCTAACCCTTTTACCATGTTGGTGAACTAAATTCAACTGGTTTTACACATTCCATCTTTTCTTCGCAGACTCATTTCTATGAGGAGATTCAAGATCAACCAATTCAACCTTCCGGAGTAACCAACAACAGTTTCTATGATCTTCTGCAGGCTGTGAACTGAGTGTAATGTCATGTCCTCTATCTTTAGGCTATTAGTTGAGTTTTAAATCTAATTTGACTACTTTGTACTTTGCATTGTTTTGTGGTTTGGATTTTCCTTGATATTTTGGAACATTATAAGTGTCACAATGACATCAAGTCTATGCAGGTTGTTTTTTATGATGCAAATAAATTCATAAAAAGAAAATACCCTCTATAGAATATCACCAGTTACCACAGTAAAAAAAACGACATAAGTTGGTTGCAGGAACACATGTAGTATGACTCCTCAGTGTGGGGGTTGATGGCTAAGTCACCCCACCTCCTGTCTTGAAAATCCCTCTGCTGACTTTCACATCCCACATGAAACCTGGTAGCTTCTCTTCAGCACTGGGACTGTGACAAGACACATAATAGATGAGAGTGAACAGATACGTGTGTTTATTTAATTCAGGATGGCAGTGTGTGAGCATTAGCAATACAAGTAAAACCCCCAGAACAGCATGTCTCTGTCTGGAACAGCTCCCAACTACACATCCTGTGGTGTAGAAAAGCATCAGCACAAGTTCCACCGTGGGGTCACAAATAAAGGAATATATCCAATCAAATCAAGCTAAATACAATTGGTCACCTCATCCATTTGATTATTTCACAACTAAGATTGTTATTGTGTAATACTATGTAGGCTATACCAGGGGTTGAAAGATAAGTGTGTGAATATCATAAAAAAGCATTTCCAGATGTTTTGTGGATGGTTCAGTAAGACACGGTGTGTTGACTGAAAGAGGATTATTCTTTTCACTGGCATTGAACTGAAAGAAATAAAACATAAATACATTTGAATTAAATGTTAATTGTTTACAGAACTGAAGTTGTTAGAAACAACATCTGAACCTGGACTCAGACAGTGACCAGAAACTAGATTCAATCCAGATCGCGAAAGATCCGCATTTTAGCGTGCTTGATGTTTAAAGGTTATTTCCGATTGAGCTGACATATGCATTTTACCGTGAGTGCTATCTCCGCGAACCAGGTAGCATTGCCTTTAAATGCCAATCGTCCTATAACGTGGATCTACTGTGGTTCCGGATTGAATCGAGGCCCAGGTTAAACATTTTTCTACAAAAATATTGTGGAAAAAACTCACAAGTGCATAGGTTGTCCTTCTGGTCAAACTCTGCAAGTGAATACAGAAAATTGGATCCCATTTCTGTGAAAGAAATAGATGAAGACGTTATTTCGATGGACCAGGAGCCCTCTGAGCACATTCAGGATGAGACATAATCAACGGGCTTACCAGGGTCTTGTACATCTTCATAAGTATTACAGTTAGACTCATCTTCATCTGAGAAAGAGAGAGAGGCAGATTCACAATACAATAATAGTGTGTGTTTCAAAACATTTAGCCTTACTTTACCAGGTCAATATAAACGGAGTAGTGTCCGTACATACCGGAGTGTCTGCGGCGTCTGAGGCAAATGATCAATCCCAGCGTAAGAGCCATTATGACAATCACACACATGAATGAAGCCGCTATAGTAGCCGTTCCAACTGTAGTAGTCGCAACTCTTTCTGGACTCTGACTGGCAGTAACTGCTGAGTAGAGCATCAATATAATATGATGACAGTCATTCATGGTCTCATTTGATTGAACTGAGTGTAAAGCCTGTCGCGTGTCTCTTATCCTCTAAACCCAGTGGTGATAAATATGTCCACAAATATATTCAGTAGAATTGTTATTTTAAATAAATAAAAGACACAAATAAGAGAAACATTGTATATCTACCAGGGTTTGCTAGTTCAGTTGTGGTGAAAGTCCTAACAACCAGGTTCTCCTCTCCCTGTTCTGTTTCAATGGTAGAAAAGGATCATTATAGAACATCAAATTGCTAATGCAATGGTTGACAAATATAGATACAGTGCATTCGGAAAGTATTCAGACCCCTTGTCGTTTTCCACATATTGTGTTCTTATAGCCTTATTCTAAAATGTATAAAATAGTTTATTTCCCTCATCAATCTACACACAATACCCCATTAGGACAAAGCAAAAACAATTTTTTAGAAATGTTTGCAAATTCATTAAAAAATTTAAACGGAAATATCACATTTACATAAGTATTCAGACGCTTTGCTCAGTACTTTGTGGAAGCACCTTTGGTACGGCGCTACAAGCTTGGCACACCTGTATTTGGGGAGTTTCTCCCATTCTTCTCTGCAGATCCTCTCAAGCCGTCAGGTTGGATGGGGAGCGTAGCTGCACAGCTATTTTCAGGTCTCTCCAGACATGTTAGATGGGGTTCAAGTCCGTGCTCTGGCTGTGCCACTCAAGGACATTCTGAGACTTGTCCCGAAGCCACTCCTGTGTTCTCTTGGCTGTGTGCTTAGGGTCGTTGTCCTGTTGGAAGGTGAATCTTCGCCCCAGTCTGAGGTCCTGAGCGCTCTGGAGCAGGCTTTCAACAAGGATCTCCCTGTACTTTGCTCTGTTCATCTTTCCCTCGATCCTGACTAGTCTCCCAGTCCCTGCCGCTGAAAAACATCCCCACAGTATGATGCTGCCACCACCACAGAGGAACTCTGGAGCTCTTTCAGAGTGACCATAGGGTTCTTGGTCACCTCCCTGACCAAGGCCCTTCTCCCGCTTTTGCTCAGTTTGGCCGGGTGGCCAGCTCTAGGAAGAGTCTTGGTGGTTCCAAACTTATTCCATTTAAGAATGATGGAGGCCACTGTGTTCTTGGGGACCTTCAATGCTGCGGAAATGTTTTGGTACCCTTCCCCAGATCTGTGCCTCGAAACAATCCTGTCTCTCAGCTCTACGGACAATTCCTTCAACCTCATGGCTTGGTTTTTGCTCTGACATGCACTGTCAACTGTGGGACCTTCATTGGCGATTATAGAATGTAAATCTTGATGTGGCAACAAAAAAAAGAAGTGGGATGCATCCCAGCAAAGCCACTACACAACACAACACTAAATAATACATTAATTGCACTATAATAGTGACAAACGGTGCCCACAACCTGTTAGGGCCTACAAGCTGTCCCAACAGCAGTCCCAACACCTTACCACGGCTACACCTGGCTATCAGCGGAGCCTAGTCTGGCAGCGAAACAGTTGATTCAGCCACATTTACTGTCTTTAAAAAAAACATAGCTGATATGGCTGACTTGCTTAAACAACTGTGAATTCTACTGACAACTGATATGTACAAACTAGGGCATAAGGGGACGACAAGTGGATAAGAGTCAATCCGTAATTTCGATTAAGACAATGAGCGAGCTAGGACGGACGTAGTCAATATAACTATTTGTTCAGCACTTTTAAAATGTATAGTGACAGAATTCAGAACATTGGCCGTTCTTACAGTAATCTCCCTGTACACCAAGTCAGAACCGTAGGATAAATAAAGGGGGCATATCAGCAGACAATGAAAGTTCTTACAAAATTAGATGATTACATTTTAAAGGCTACATGTGTGCCACCAAGTGCGAAATTAAGAGGTGAAAATATACCAAATTATTAGTACGAGGCACATGGGCTACTAACAGCTTACTACACAACATACAGTGTACTACTTTCTTAGCTACACTATACATATCTCCCTGGTATATTACATCATTTATGCAACAGCATACAAGACATTTTTGGACTCAGCTTGTTGTGCTGTGCTCAGCTGAACAGGAAGGTGGCCCAGCGGTCCTTCGTGGACATATCGTGGACAGAACTTATTTTCACAGCTTGTTTTTCCAGAGTTCCCAGTTGTCTTTAACAGATGTTGCAGTTCCGAGTTAACAGTTGTTTTGAGCGCGGCACAAATCATGCTTCATTGACAGCATGGCCAATGTTGAACATTTATAATTTTAGACTAGGAAAAGAGACCATTAATCTTAGACTTGGCACCACACAGCCACTCCACTGAATAGCACTGAATAGCAGGCAAATGATTGTTTTCCAATGCTTACAGTTAGCGATTTCCAACTTGTTGTGTAATGTGTATTTCCAATGGCCGATGAGTACTGATATGTTTTATCTATAATTTCTCTTCATTATTTCTCTTCATATGACAAGGATTAAAAATGAATAACTGGTTGCCACTGGGGACTTTATATAGACAGGTGTGTGCCTTTCCAGATCATGTACAATCAATTGAATTTACCACAGGTGGACTCCAATCAAGTTGTAGAAACAGCTCAAGGATGATCAATGGAAACAGGATACACCTGAGCTCAATTTTGGGTCTCATAGCAAAGGGTCTAAATACTTGTGTAAATAATGTATTTCTGTTTATGTTTTTTTTAATACATTTTCAAAAAATTCTAAAAACCTGTTTTCACTTTGTCATTATGGGGAATTGTGTGTAGATTGATGAGGAAACAAAACAAGTTTAACAATTTTAGAATAAGGCTGTAACATAACAAAATGTGGAAAAAGTCAAGGGGTCTGAATACTTTCCGAATGCACTGTATATTACGAATAAGAATGTACTAGCACATACTCACCTTTAACCTGTAGCTTGACCTCAAAGCAGCGTTCATTTTGTCCCATCTGCAACCTACATCTGTACCATTGGCTGTGACTGTACTCCACCATGGAGAAAGCCAAAGATGCATCTCCTGAACTGAGATTCCCTCCAAAGCTCACTCTTTTTCCTAGGAATGTTTGGTTGGAGATATCTGTAGGGTATTGAAGTATTTGGATCTCACTGTCTCCCTTGATCTCTGCCCAGGACACCGATGATATTTGGGGCTTTCCTGTTGTCATGTTCAACAGGCAAGGCAGGGTAGCTATTCCGTTGGGTGCTGCCATAACTGAAGGTAGGATTTTGCATTCTTTGGAGGAGAAGAGAGGCTTACTCAAACAAGTTTGACTCTATTTTATTCGACACTTACATAGAAAGAAAGGGAATATATAATTTTACCTTTCACTTTTAGAGTGATGTTTTTCACCAAGACACAGCTCCATACCTGCCAGACCTTGCAACTATAAAGCCCTTCGTCAGATTTCCTTACATCTCTTAGAGACAGGGACAGGTTTCCAGCCACCACACCATCCGCTCCCGACTCGAAGGCCACACGTTCTGATTTATGGGCCACAGATGGATCATCAGGCCACACCAAGATGTCCTCAGGTTTAGGTGAATGTTTTGTCCATTTCACTCTGGTTGCTGAATCTATGCGAATTGATGTGAAACAGGGGAGGACAGCTACCTCTTCCTGAGTAGCTGTGATGAATTGTGGCGCCTCTACATGAGAACAAGACTCAGCTCCTGGGAAATTACGAAAAAAAGAGATCAAATTAGCATTATGAACTTTTGAAATATGCATACTGCTCTAAAAATCACTTTCAGACAATTAAATCAAGTGCAATTTAATCAAGAATGACTCCTCACCAGCAGACTGTGTTGTGATGAGCAACAGAAGTATTGATAACCCGTGTGACTGAAACAGTGCCATTATCCATGTGAGTGGGTGAAGTTCCTTATCAAGTTAGTCTCTCATCTCAGACTCCAATCTCTGTTCTCCAAGGCCTAGTTTCTATATGGGTCATGAATACACATTTGCGGGGAAACATTTATTGACTTCCCACATAAAAAGAATGTTGTTTTGAAGATTATATGCTTAACAGTGCCATCTAGTGTCAAGGACTGAGAACAAGTTATTTGCTTAAAAATATATACATATAAATTATACATATATTTAAACAGGCAAAAAAGTAAAGAAGAAATTCTTATTTACAATGACGGCCTACCCCAGTCAAACCCGGATGCTGCTGGGCCAATTGTGCACCACCCTATGGGACTCCCAATCAGAGCCAGATGTGATACAACCTGGATCCGAACCAGGGAGTGTAGTGACACCTCATGCACTGAGATGCAGTGCCTTTGACCCTGTGCCACACAGGAGCCCTGTATTTGTTCTTAACTGACTTGCCTAGTTAAATAAAGGTAGAAAAGTGCTTGCATGTTTTGCTGAAAGGACTTGAATAGTTTTTTTTATATGTCGACAATAATGTAGTGTGCAGTGTTTATGTGGTAGCCTAGTCTAGCGTATGTCAAATGCAAACCCCCTAGTTCATTGTCCCCTCCATAGACTCTCTTTGTTCTCTGTCTGTTCCGTCTGCTGTGAGTGGATGTGAGAGGGGAACTTAGCAAATGACCACACTCTAACTTTAACTCCCCACACTTCCTCTTCTGTCACAAAATACAGATACATACTTTACACTTTCAGTGTTCATGACACAACACCCAGCAACCCCTGGTCCCTTTGACTACTCTATGATCCACCAAATAACAGCAGATTGACATGGACAAACATTTGCAAGGTAAGTCTCTGTGTCATATGTCTCATCTCACGCTGTCCGTCCGTCTTTCTGTCTGTCTTTCTGTCTGTCTGTCGATATGCACTCCACAGATTTTATAAACAATTTATTAAAGAAATAAAGTGTTATAGCTAAATCAATCAATTAAATCAAATCTGTTAGCTTTAGTTATATCCTGTGAATGTGTGAGGGTTGTGTGGATAGATCACCAACAAGGAAGTAAGTAATAACATGTTTTCTGAGTTGATCCTCATATCATTTCAGGAGGGAAAGCATTTGGATTCCTCAAGTCTCAGCAGGATGTGAAACTGAACTCCATCAATGAGGTCTGTTGTTCATCTGTCTATAAATGTTATTATGGTAGTATTATCTAGCTATAGTATTATTGGCATCTTATTATCTATGTACACTATCCAGTGGCGATTTTAGCATGTAAATCTTGGTGGGGGAAAAGAAAATTGTGGGATACATGCCAGCAAAGCCAATACACAACACTAAACAATACATGAATTGCATAATATCACAGCTACACTTGGCTATCAGCTGAGCCTTGTCTGGCAGCGAAACAGTACATTCAGCCTCATTTACTGCCTTTAAAAAACTATCTATATATGGCTGACTTGCTTAAACAAATGTGGTTTCTACTGTCAATTGAGATGTACAAACTATGGCATAAGGGGACGACAAGTAGATAAGAGGCAATCCGTAATTTTGATTAAGACATTAATGAGTGAGCTAGAATGGATGTAGTCGATATAAATGTTTGTTCAGCACTTTTTAATTGTACAGCGACAGAATTCAGAACATGGGCCGTTCTTACAGTGCTCTCCATGTACACCAAGTCAGAACCGTAGGATAAAAAAATAATCAATGATTACATTTATCAAAAACAGGTTATAGGCTACATGTGCACCACCAAGTCAGAACAGTAGGCGAAATGTTTTAAATTATTAGGGTGAGGCACATGGGCTACTAAGATCTTACTACACAACATACACTTACTATTACTTTCTTAGCTACAGTATACATATCTCCCTGGCATATTACATCAATTATGCAGCAGCATACAAGACATTTTTGGACTCACCTTGTTGTGCTGTGCTCACTTGAACAGGAAGGTGGCCCAGCGGTCCTTTGTGGACATATTTTGTCATTAAACTTTGTCATCAAAGTCTGGCATTCTCTAAATTTATGGTGCTTTCAAGACAACTGGGAACTTGGGAAAATCATGATGACAACAGTGATCTTCAGGTCGTAGCTCTAGAACGAGGGCCGAGTTCCCGATTTACAATTCTGAGTTGGAAGAAAGTTCAAAACTTATTTTCCCAGTCGTAGCTTGTTTTTCCCAGATTTTCGAGTTGTCTTGAACTCACGAAAGTCAGATTTTGCAGTTCCAAGTTAACAGTTGTTTTGAGGGCGGCACGATGTTTCTTTGATAATGATTGGTTTGGAATGCTTGCAGTTAGCCACTGATTCCTTCCAAAACACTCATTGTTGAATTTGCGATTCCCAACTTGTTGTGTAATGTTTATGTCCAATGGGCGATGAGTACTGATACGTTTTATCTATAATTTCTCTTCATTATTTATCTTCACAAGACAAGGATTAAAAAGGATTTGCCAGTACATTGTCGACTTGATTCATGATGGTGACTGCTAGCTAAGATTTTGAAAGTATGATGTTGACATGATCAGTCCAATCAAAGCTACTGTAGATATAACGTGATTTGACGTCATTTTATCTGTGGCCAATGACCGTGAGCCTACTTGGATGGGCACTTCTAATGTAACTCTATGGCAGCACCCAAGGGGCTTGAATTTTTTTGCTCTACCCTTAGACTTGGCGGTGACGTAGTGTCCCCATGAGTGACAGAACACTGAGCCAATCACGGCGCAACACTCTATATTTTCTGCTGGCTGCCCCACCAGCGGCAGGGTAGCCTAGTGGTTAGAGCGTTGGACTAGTAACCGAAAGGTTGCAAGTTCAAATCCCCGAGCTGACAAGGTACAAATCTGTCGTTCTGCCCCTGAACAGGCAGTTAACCCACTGTTCCTAGGCCGTCATTGAAAATAAGAATTTGTTCTTAACTGACTTGCCTAGTTAAATAAAAGTAAAATAAAAAGCACTGAACTAGGCTGAAACACCTGCATTTTGGAGCTGCCTTACTCAAGAAAACAAAAAGAAGACCATGTTTGTATGCGGCTTAAATTATATGTTTTTTTTTACATTGTTGGCAAACTGATATGTGACACGTATTATGCCAAAATAACATGCGAAACAGGCAAGCCCCCAATTATTTTTTTGTGGGGCTCAATGTGGGGCTCAAAACAGGTGGGGCCCTGCTCCTGATTGACTGGTCGCCACTGAGGACTTTATATAGACAGTTGTGTGCCTTTCCAAATCATGTCCAATCAATTGAATTTACCACAGGTGGACTCCAATCAAGTTGTAGAAACAGCTCAAGGATGATCAATGGAAACAGGATACACCTGAGCTCAATTTAGAGTCTCATAACAAAGGGTCTGAATACTTATGTAAATAATGTATTTCTGTTTAGTTTTTTTGCAAACATTTCTAAAAACCTGTTTTCACTTTGTCATTATGGGGAACAAATGTATCAATTCTTGGATGGGTACTTCTAATGTAACTCTATGGCAGCACCCAAGGGGCTTGAATTTTCGAGCTCTACCTTTAGACTTGGCGGTAATGTAGTGTCCCCATGAGTGACAGAACACTGAACTAATCATGGTGCAACGCTTCGTATTTTCTGCTGGCTGCCCAACCACCACAGAAAGCCCTGAGCTAGGCTGAAACATCTGCATTTTGGAGCTGCCTTACTCAAGAAAACAAAAAAGAGACCATGTTTATTAACTCCATGATATATCTTATATATCTATACACTTCTGCAAGCAGGCCTTTCTAATCGACCTGGCCCGGGTATCCTGGAAGGATATTGACCTCATCCCATCAGTCGAGGATGCCTGGTCATTCTTTAAAAGTAATTTCCTCACCATCTTAAATAAGCATGCCCCTTTCAAAAAATGTAGAACTAAGAACAGATATAGCCCTTGGTTCACTCCAGACCTGACTGTCCTTGACCAGCACAAAAACATCCTGTGGTGGACTGCAATAGCATCGAATAGTCCCCGCGATATGCAATATTTCAGAGAAGTCAGGAACCAATACACGAAGTCAGTCAGGAAAGCAAACGCTAGCTTTTTCAAACAGAAATTTGCATCCTGTAGCTCTAACTCCAAAAAGTTTTGGGACACTGTAAAGTCCATGGAGAACAGGAGCATCTCCTCCCAGCTGCCCACTGCACTGAGGCTAGGTAACACTGTCACCACCGATAAATCCATGTCAATCGAAAATTTCAATAAGCATTTCTCTACGGCTGGCCATGCTTTCCTCCTGCCTAGCCCTGCCCCGGCCAACAGCTCCACCCCCCCCCCCCCCCCCCCCGCATCTACTTGTTCCCCAGCTTCTCCTTCACCCAAATCCAGATTGCAGATGTTCTGAAAGAGCTGCAAAACCTGGACCAGTACAAATCAGCTGGGCTAGACAATCTGGACACTCTACTTCTAGAACTATCCAACGCCATTGTTGCAAGCCCTATTACCAGTCTGTTCAACCTCTCTTTCGTATCGTCCAAGATCCCTAAAGATTGGAAAGCTGCCGCGGTCATCCCCCTCTTCAAAGGGGGTGACACTCTAGACCCAAACTGTTATAGACCTATATCCATCCTGCCCTGCCTCTCTAAAGTCTTCGAAAGCCAAGATAATAAACAGATCACTGACCATTTCGAATCCCACCGTACCTTCTCAGCTGTGCAATCCGGTTTCCGAGCTGGTCACGGGTGCACCTCAGCCACGCTCAAGGTACTAAACGATATCATAACCGCCATCGATAAAAGACAGTACTGTGCAGCCGTCTTCAATCGACCTGGCCAAGGCTTTCGACTCTGTCAATCATCGTATTCTTATTGGCACACTCAATAGCCTTGGTTTCTCAAATGACTGCCTCGCCTGGTTCAAATCGGAGGGCCTGTTTTCCGGACCTCTGGCAGTCTCTATGGGGGTACCACAGGGTTCAATTCTTGGGCCGACTCTTTTCTCTGTATATATCAATGATGTCGCTCTTGCTGCGAGTGATTCCCTGATCCACCTCTACGCAGACGACACCATTCTGTATACATCTGTCCCTTCTTTGGATACTATGTTAACTAACCTCCAAACGAGCTTCAATGCCATACAAAACTCCTTCCGTGGCCTCCAACTACTCTTAAACGCTAGTAAAACGAAATGCATGCTTTTCAACCGTTCGCTGCCCACACCCACCCGCCCGACTAGCATCACTATTCTGGACGGTTCTGACCTAGAATATGTGGACAACTATAAATACCTAGGTGTCTGGCTAGACTGTAAACTCTCCTTCCAGACTCACATTAAACATCTCCAATCCAAAATCAAATCTAGAATCAACTTTCTATTTTGCAACAAAGTCTCCTTCACACACGCTGCCAAACTTACCCTAGTAAAACTGACTATCCTACCGATCCTCGACTTCGGCGATGTCATCTACAAAATAGCTTCCAATACTCTACTCAGCAAACTGGATGCAGTCTATCACAGTGCTATCCGTTTTGTTACCAAAGCCCCTTATACCACCCACCACTGCGACCTGTATGCTCTAGTCGGCTGGCCCTCGCTACCTATTCGTCGCCAGACCAACTGGCTCCAGTTCATCTACAAGTCTCTGCTAGGTAAAGCTCTGCCTTATCTCAGCTCACTGGTCACGATAACAACACCCACCCGTAGCACACGCTCCAGCAGGTATATCTCACTGGTCATCCCCAAAGCCAACACCTCCTTTAGTCGCCTTTCCTTCCAGTTCTCTGCTGCCAGTGACTGGAACGAATTGCAAAAATCGCTGAAGTTGGAGACTTATATTTCCTTCACTAACTTTAAACATCAGCTATCTGAGGAGCTAACAGGTCGCTGCAGCTGTACATAGTCTGTAAATAGCCCACCCAATCTACCCACCTCATCCCCATATTGTTTTTATTTACTTTTCTGCTCTTTTGCACACCAGTATCTCTACTTGCACATCATAATCTGCTCATTATCACTCCAGTGTTAATCTGCTAAATTGTAATTATTTCGCTACTATGGCCTATTTATTGCCTACCTCCTCACGCCATTTGCACACACTGTATATGGACTTAATTTTTTTATTTTGTGTTATTGACTGTACGCTTGTTCATTCCATGTGTAACTCTGTGTTGTTGTTTGTGTCGCACTGCTTTGCTTTATCTTGGCCAGGTCGCAGTTGTAAATGAGAACTTGTTCTCAACTAGTTTACCTGGTTAAATAAAGGTGAAATAAATCAAATAAATAAAAATATATATTTTTTCATTGTTTGCAAACTGATACGTGACACATACTAATGCCAAAGTAACATGCAAAACATGTTGTTTTTTGTGTGGCTGAATGACAGGTCACCACAGACACTATCTAATCTCGATGTCTGCCTTGTGGTATTCTATTCTGAAGGTTTTTCTCACAGATCCTAAATATGCAGAGGAGGAGGACCTCAGCTCAAAACTGGAAATGTTTAAAAGTGAGATTTCAAGTATTTTAACTGCACATTGATCAGACAGTTATGTTTCCTTATTGAATGAATCAACAATGAAATAATAATTGTAATGTGTTCTATATTGTTTTACAGACAAATACATGGAATTTGATCTCAATGACCAAGGAGACATTGGTAAAATTGCCTTCTTTTTTTTACGACAATCCTGATGAATAACAAGATTAGGCTAATCATGAGGACAACATTGAGCCATCCATGTGAACTATCTTTGTCACGGCCTCTCTCTCTCGCTCTGTGTCACAGACATGATGGGGCTGAAGCGCATGTTGGAGAAGCTGGGCGTGGCAAAGACTCACTTGGAGCTGAAAAAGATGATGTCAGATGTGGTTGGCGGCGCTGCACGAGACACGTTCTGTTACACAGACTTTCTCAATATGATGCTAGGGAAGAGGAATTCCATACTCCGACTGTAAGTTAGAAGGAAACTGACACTACATTAATGAAGGCATTACATTTGACCTGAAATAAACTTCTGAATACGATTCTGAACTTTTGTAATCCACTGTATATCCTTTATGGCTATATGTCTTTTTGCTACATGACTTGTGTAATAATTTGTGTTGGTTTATTTTTCTCTGCCGAAGGATCTTAATGTTTGAGGAGAAAGGAAAAGACCAGGAGCCCAAAGAGAGTGGACCACCGCAACGCAAGACTTTTTCAGATCTGCCCTGAATGCAATTACGTTAAGGATCCAATCTGGTCATATAAAAACTGAATGTCAAATGAACTGGGTTATACAGGTTTCATTGTAAGGAATAAAGAAAGGTTTGATTGATCCATAGGCTTGTCCATTTGTTGGTGAAAAACGTGTGTGCAGCTGCAGAACCTCATATCAAGCTCTTGATTGAATATACTTAACAAAGTATATCAATTGTCAGAATTTCTGATAAAATGATAGAATCCCATAACAGCTTTGAGTGTTTGTGTAATGGTGAAAAACATCACTCTAAAAGTGAACGGTAAAATTATATATTCCCTTTCTTTCTATGTAAGTGTCGAATAAAAATAGAGTCAAACTTGTTTGAGTAAGCCTCTCTTCTCCTCCAAAGAATGCAAAATCCTACCTTCAGTTATGGCAGCACCCAACGGGATAGCTACCCTGCCTTGCCTGTTGAACATGACAACAGGAAAGCCCCAAATATCATCGGTGTCCTGGGCAGAGATCAAGGGAGGCAGTGAGATCCAAATACTTCAATACCCTACAGATATCTCCAACCAAACATTCCTAGGAAAAAGAGTGCGCTTTGGAGGGAATCTCAGTTCAGGAGATGCATCTTTGGCTTTCTCCATGGTGGAGTACAGTCACAGCCGATGGTACAGATGTAGGTTGCAGATAGGACAAAATGAACACTGCTTTGAGGTCAAGCTACAGGTTAAAGGTGAGTATTTGCTACTACAGTCGTGGCCAAAAGTTTTGAGAACGACACAAATATTAATTTTCACAAAGTCTGCTGCCTCAGTTTGTATGATGGCAATTTGCATATACTCCAGAATGTTATGAAGAGTGATCCGATGAATTGCAATTAATTGCAAAGTCCCTCTATGCCATGCAAATGAACTGAATCCCCCCAAAACATTTCCCCTGCATTTCAGCCCTACAGTCAGAACGAATGTGTGCGCTTGAGCATTTAGGCCCTATTATTTATTTTATTTTTTTCGTTCTTTGAATTAGTTAATTCTATTCATTTAAATCTTTAGATTATTCATATCTTATTTTTTAAATATTTTTATAAATAGATTGGGCTCTTCTGATATGCGAGCCGGAGTTCGCGAACGACCCATCACTAGTACTTCGCGGTTTGACTGGAACAGCAAACTGTTCATCAACATAGGTCGGAGAAGCCGAAGATTCCACCGGAAGTAGTATTCTTGTTTACAGCAGTTAGCTAAGGTGCTAGCTAGTTAGCAAAGTAGCTACCGGTAGATCTATCTAGCTAACATAAAAGAGGGTGAGTGAACGTGTGCTGACACAACACATTTGGATTTACACAGTACTAAATGAATTGTTTAGTTTCAAATCAGTATGGATTTCATGCGTGTGGAAAATGTCCGTTACCTAGCTAACGTTATTAAACTAACGTAACTAGCTAGCAAACACGGGGTTAGCTAGCTAGCGTTTCTATGTAGCTAACGTTAGCTAGCTAGAGTTCTTTATGCATAATTTGACTAACAATAGGTTTTTGTTCTAGCCCAGTACTAACACATCTGGGCTTGATGATTTGATTAGATTAGCTAGCTAGCATATCTGGGGCAGAAATAAAGCCTGCAGTGTACACATACTTCAGGTCCCTGGACCAGAATGGAATACACCACTAGCTAAAATCAAATCAAATTTTATTGGTCACATACACATGGTTAGCAGATGTTATTGCGAGTGTAGCGAAATGCTTGGCCCAGCTAGCTTTAAATTCTAGTGCATCAATGGAAATTCTGAAATGCATGTAATTTTTGCATGCCGTTGCACCATCACCCCCCACTTGTTCAGAGGATGAGCAGCTCGGAGGAGGTGTCCTGGATCTCCTGGTTCTGTGGCCTGAGGGGGAATGAGTTCTTCTGTGAGGTGAGTAGATAGCTAGTTATGTCAGAACATCACAGAATGAGAAGGACAGACAGGGGAAATACTATTGCTCTGACTTAGCCAACTGTTTGTGAAACTAGTTGAGTGTTTGAAATACAGAATGAACTGTTACAGCTACCAGCCAAATATACCCTAAACACAGATGGAGAATTCCATGTGAAAGAGGACCAGAATACAGTGTTTAAAGTCATGGGGTGGTTTTGTATTGATGCCATAGTGTGTAACCGTGACATGAGCTTGTTATTGCATGGTGGTAGCTTCAGATATTCAAACACAGTGCATTCACCGTGTAGGCTACGTTGCTTAATTCTACCTTTAACTCTTCTGCTTGTCTTAATTGCCAATACTGAAGTAATCCCTTTAACCTGTTATGCAATTGACCAACCGTGGCCTATTCATAAAGCATAGTAGACAGTGTTTGGCAGCTGAAAGCTACTAACCATGTTGATCCATTCCACTTTACCAGGTTGATGAGGACTACATTCAGGACAAGTTTAACCTGACAGGGCTCAATGAGCAGGTGCCTCACTACCGCCAGGCCCTTGACATGATCCTGGACCTGGAGCCAGGTGAGCTCATCACTACACCGTCTGGCATGACTTCACACTGACACTTCCTATAGGCTAATTTATCAGTTGTGTTTGTATTTACAAGTGCCTTTCAAAAGACCCAAGGACACAGTACTGTGACTACATACTTTGATTCATCTATAGGCTGAAGTCTACCTTGTGTTGATCTGAAAGCCTCATTTATGTGTGTGTATAAAGAAAGGAAAGACCTGTAGACGCTATAATGCTGCCTCCCAGTGCTTTATTCATGCACCATGTCACTATAGGCTTCTGTGTACTTTGTGTGTTGATCTGAAAGCCTCACTGTCATGTCTGTCTGTCAGATGAGGAGCTGGAGGACAACCCCAACCAGAGTGACCTGATAGAGCAGGCAGCAGAGATGCTGTACGGGCTGATCCACGCACGCTACATCCTCACCAACAGAGGCATCGCTCAGATGGTAGTAAACCCTACATCTGTATATATTGTTCTGGAGTCTGGATAATCTCTATATCAGGGGTCTCCAGCAGGTAGACTGTGAGCTACCAGTAGCTCGCAGCCCACCTAGGAGTAGCTCGCATTTTTTTCATGTGTGAGTTACATGCATTTTTTTCATGTGTTCCGTGGCAAACTGTCATAAATGTAAAGCTCCCGGCTATCAAAGCCACATTGACATTGTCCAACCCCTAGTTAGCCACTATTGGCTTAAAAAGCCAAACGTAACACAATCTGCCAATTTAATTTCCAGCAATATTGCCCCTGTCTGTTTAGGGTGCTCATTTGTCTGTGTGTAGCCAGTTAGCGACCGGAGTCTTTTGGGTAGACTGGAAAAAACGTTCCCAAAAAACGTTCTCAATTAAATGCATATTGCAAAGTAGGCTTATCTGACAGAACTATCGTGATGATTATTTGTATCAATGAGGTGCCGATTTGTTTTGCAAACTCTGTCATGACGTGCTGCAGCAGTAGGTAACAGCAGTAGGTAACAGCAGTAGGTAACAGCAGTAGGTAACAGCAGCAACATCACTAGACTGACACATTCCTCTCTTGCGAGATGTGCAATTAAAGGGTAAATTGCACTCAAATTAAAATGGGTTAGTTTTTTTCCCAGACCTCAAAAATGGTCTTCTCATGTGATTTTTAAGCTTTGACATGGACTCAGAACAACCATTTTCCTTCTTTCTCTATGAAGAAATGTAATATTGAGCAAATGTTAAAAATAATAATAATAATCCCAAACCAGGAGAAATAAAACAGTGAAAAGAGAATTCAGGAAAATTTGAAATATAATTTTATGGGGCCACTTGGTTGTCTATTAACCATTATTTTACCAGGTATATTGACAAAACAACTATTTGAAAGCTTTAAAATAAAAATGTAGCTCGTGACATGTTTCATTTTTTTGTTGGTTTTAAGTAGCTCATGCTAGAAAAGGTTGGAGACCCCTGTTCTAAATTCTACCTGTCCGTTTATGTAGTTAGTTTGGTTTTCTTGGGCTAGCTGTGTGACCATGTTTCACACTGAAATAGTTTTTGGTTTGCAGCTGGATAAGTACCAACAAGGGGACTTTGGCTATTGCCCAAGAGTGTACTGTGAGAATCAACCCATGCTTCCTATTGGTGAGTTTGACTTTAATGTGTTCATACTCCTGTTCACTTACAGAACATACCTCTTCTCTTCTCATGGAATTGAACCATTTCTCTCCAGTCACCTTTGAACTATATCACAGATTGTCAGCAGTATTTCACACAGGTCTGAGGGAATCTTCAAAAAGATTATTCTTGCTTGCACAGTAAATATATTTGATCAATATTTAATTGCCAGCTGACACCAGAATAGACTTCTGTGCCCTCAGCTGTGTTACATAGATGTTGATCTCTCCTCTCCCATAGGTCTGTCAGACATCCCAGGTGAGGCGATGGTGAAGCTGTATTGTCCAAAGTGCATGGATGTGTACACCCCCAAGTCCTCCCGGCACCACCACACGGACGGGGCCTACTTTGGGACAGGCTTCCCCCACATGCTATTTATGGTGCACCCAGAGTACCGGCCAAAACGACCTGCCAACCAGTTTGTGCCAAGGTTTATTTCTATAATTATCTTTGCAAATTCATCAAGATGCTCTGTTTGGCCCATTTGATTACATATGATTTGTTAGTGTTATTACATAATTCATGTTCAGCTGGGAACTGTAACAAAAACCATTTGCTTGATTTGAAGATGACATGTTTTCCCTCGGTAAGGAGATTGAGACATGTTAGCAGCCTTCTACTATCCACACTGTGTTATTGTGTTGTAATATTTAGTTGTTTTTTCTCAGGCTTTATGGCTTCAAGATCCACCCCATGGCTTATCAACTCCAACTCCAGGCTGCCTCCAGCTTCAAGAGTCCTGTGAAGGCTATTCGCTAGAACTTACACACCCGGCCGGGAAAGAGACATTTTGACTTGGTTGGAATGGAAGCAGTGGATTATGTAGCTCAATAAAGGCTTGTTAAAAACACATTATGACAGATAAAATACATACATGTAGATCAGGGATGGGAAACTCCAGTCATCAGGGTCGCAGTGGTGTCACACTATTACCCCATTCCTAGCAAACACAGCTGATTAAACACATTGCATTCTAAACTGAGGATCATGATTAGTTAATTATTGGAGTCAGTTGTGTTAGCTGCAGCAAAAATATGACAACAATCAGGCCACAGAAGGACTGGAGTTGACCATCCCTGGATGTCCGGACCAGGCCATCTGTCTGTTACACAGAATGCTCTTTGGTGATTGGCTCTAGCCTTTAGCCTATCAAAACCCTACTGACTACAATCTTGCAACTCTTCCCCTCTCCTTGACAGAACCCAATCTTTCAAACCTTTTTTCAGTTTGGCTCGCTAAGGCAGGGTCCTGAGCCCCCCCCCCCCCCCAGGTGCATGTTTTGGTTTTTGCCTGATTCTGATCTTTTGCCCAATTCTTGTCAAAAGAGCTGATGTGATTGGTCAGAATTGGGCAGCCTGTGTGAGCGCATCCTAATACCCGTTTTCACACTATCATGCCGACCTGCACCGTATTGGGCTGACTCGGATACATTCTCTTCATGGTTCCATTACCGACCTGCGCCGTATTGGGCTGACTCGGATACATTCTCTTCATGGTTCCATTACCGACCTGCACCGTACTGGGCTGACTCGGATACATTCTCTTCATGGTTCCATTACCGACCTGCACCGTATTGGGCTGACTCGGATACATTCTCTTCATGGTTCCATTACCGACCTGCACCGTATTGGGCTGACTCGGATACATTCTCTTCATGGTTCCATTACCGACCTGCACCGTATTGGGCTGACTCGGATACATTCTCTTCATGGTTCCATTACCGACCTGCGCCGTATTGGGCTGACTCGGATACATTCTCTTCATGGTTCCATTACCGACCTGCGCCGTATTGGGCTGACTCGGATACATTCTCTTCATGGTTCCATTACCGACCTGCACCGTATTGGGCTGACTCGGATACATTCTCTTCATGGTTCCATTACCGACCTGCACCGTATTGGGCTGACTCGGATACATTCTCTTCATGGTTCCATTACCGACCTGCACCGTATTGGGCTGACTCGGATACATTCTCTTCATGGTTCCATTACCGACCTGCACCGTATTGGGCTGACTCGGATACATTCTCTTCATGGTTCCATTACCGACCTGCACCGTATTGGGCTGACTCGGATACATTCTCTTCATGGTTCCATTACCGACCTGCACCGTATTGGGCTGACTCGGATACATTCTCTTCATGGTTCCATTACCGACCTGCACCGTATTGGGCTGACTCGGATACATTCTCTTCATGGTTCCATTACCGACCTGCACCGTATTGGGCTGACTCGGATACATTCTCTTCATGGTTCCATTACCGACCTGCACCGTATTGGGCTGACTCGGATACATTCTCGTCATGGTTCCATTACCGACCTGCACCGTACTGGGCTGACTCGGATACATTCTCTTCATGGTTCCATTACCGACCTGCACCGTATTGGGCTGACTCGGATACATTCTCCATGGTTCCATTACCGACCTGCACCGTATTGGGCTGACTCGGATACATTCTCCATGGTTCCATTACCGACCTGCACCGTATTGGGCTGACTCGGATACATTCTCTTCATGGTTCCATTACCGACCTGCACCGTATTGGGCTGACTCGGATACATTCTCCATGGTTCCATTACCGACCTGCACCGTATTGGGCTGACTCGGATACATTCTCTTCATGGTTCCATTACCGACCTGCGCCGTATTGGGCTGACTCGGATACATTCTCTTCATGGTTCCATTACCGACCTGCGCCGTATTGGGCTGACTCGGATACATTCTCTTCATGGTTCCATTACCGACCTGCGCCGTATTGGGCTGACTCGGATACATTCTCTTCATGGTTCCATTACCGACCTGCACCGTATTGGGCTGACTCGGATACATTCTCTTCATGGTTCCATTACCGACCTGCACCGTATTGGGCTGACTCGGATACATTCTCTTCATGGTTCCATTACCGACCTGCACCGTATTGGGCTGACTCGGATACATTCTCCATGGTTCCATTACCGACCTGCACCGTATTGGGCTGACTCGGATACATTCTCTTCATGGTTCCATTACCGACCTGCGCCGTATTGGGCTGACTCGGATACATTCTCTTCATGGTTCCATTACCGACCTGCGCCGTATTGGGCTGACTCGGATACATTCTCTTCATGGTTCCATTACCGACCTGCGCCGTATTGGGCTGACTCGGATACATTCTCTTCATGGTTCCATTACCGACCTGCACCGTATTGGGCTGACTCGGATACATTCTCTTCATGGTTCCATTACCGACCTGCACCGTATTGGGCTGACTCGGATACATTCTCTTCATGGTTCCATTACCGACCTGCACCGTATTGGGCTGACTCGGATACATTCTCTTCATGGTTCCATTACCGACCTGCACCGTATTGGGCTGACTCGGATACATTCTCTTCATGGTTCCATTACCGACCTGCACCGTATTGGGCTGACTCGGATACATTCTCTTCATGGTTCCATTACCGACCTGCACCGTACTGGGCTGACTCGGATACATTCTCTTCATGGTTCCATTACCGACCTGCACCGTATTGGGCTGACTCGGATACATTCTCTTCATGGTTCCATTACCGACCTGCACCGTACTGGGCTGACTCGGATACATTCTCTTCATGGTTCCATTACCGACCTGCACCGTACTGGGCTGACTCGGATACATTCTCTTCATGGTTCCATTACCGACCTGCACCGTATTGGGCTGACTCGGATACATTCTCTTCATGGTTCCATTACCGACCTGCACCGTATTGGGCTGACTCGGATACATTCTCTTCATGGTTTCCTTTCCCGCATGGTTCCATTACCGAGGGTGGACACGTAACTTGGCAGTGTGAAAAGGGTGATATACAACAATCTTCAATGATTATTCATATCCAGATGATTGGCTGAGAATCCAATTAACAACCAGTTTGATATGTATTATAGATTCCCTAGAGAATGGATGCTGCACAAATTGAATTGAAGACAGAGTTTATTAGATGTATATGTTCTCAGGGTGAAGGGCAACATGGGTCTGCTTTGTGCTGACATAAAATACCAGTGCTGGAACACTCACTGTCCCAAAGTGAAAATGGCCGGGCCACTTAAGCCATCATTAGTTGTAAACATGTCCGTGACAGAGCAGTTGTCTCTTGACTGGACACTGAGACGCATGGTTTCTCTTGCATTGGTCTGTTACAATATGAAGTGGTATTGAACACACAGGTGGATGTCTTTCATGTTGATAACCTGCAGCTACAACTAGTTTACATTATGGTACTACATTTTACATGAAAGATTTGTTTCTTTCAGTCTACAATTCCAGTGGTAAAGCTATTATTGATTTTCTGAATTCTGTATGCAAGCATCTGGAATTAAAAATGTAATAAAATTGTATTTCTTACAATTCTATTGGTCACCTTTTATTAAAAACTGTTCTTATTGTGACTGAAGTCATGCTCAGATAGACACTATACCACTTGATAATTCATTCTGATTTTATTTAACTTTAAGACAGGGATATGTCACAGAAAAGCAACAATATGTTTACAAATCTAAAAACGAAGGGTTCTGCTGAGATTCTAGTTTATGCCCTCAAGATCCTTCTAGCTAATAGTTTGTGCCACCTTCACAAACTTCTTCAGAGGAGAAGAAAGGTCTGCTACCAATTGTCATTCTCTAAAAGGGTTCTCATACACGTATCTTTATCTGATCTACAAAAGGACAGGGTACAGCAACTGGTAGAGGAATCTACTCTAAAACAGGTGGTAAGAAAGATATACAAACTAGATGATTATGAATGTGTCTTCTGTGTCTGAAAGCCTGCAAACATGTTCGTGTTTTAAAAAACATCCCAGTACAATGAATCACATGAAACAGTCTCTACTTTACAAAGAAATGATGGTAGAACATGTACAAAAGGACAAAATATGTTCCCCTATATGAAAGAAAAGCCACATACACTGGGACAGCTGCCTTTTGATAGTGATAAATACATCTTGCACATGTACTACGGTGTTTAAGAGCTGAGTATCATTTGGACCCATCTATCTGCAGGGCTAGAATGTACATTAAGACTGAACATTCTTCATACAATCATATACAGAGGGGTTTTGTCCTGCAGTATTGACAAAGACATAAAACCGGAGAAACAGACTAAAGCATTGTTTCATCAAATCAACAACAAAAGGTTTGAAAATCAATCACGTTTCGATCTAAAATCATTTTAAGGGACAATACACAGCGGGACTTTCCATTGCTCTCACATCAGACTGCGTGGGGCAGTCCTAGAGGTCAAAGGTGCGTTAAAAGAGGAAGAAAAAACAATGCTGAATACCTACTGGGAAACATGGGACACTCCCAAACTCAAGCTGTAAAAAAAAAAAAGACAATATTGATATGAGAAGCTACCATTGGGTAGGATATGAACTTCAATAACTTAAAAACCTAATTTTGTACAAATACTATAAAAGCAGTAATGCTATAAAATAGAGTAAACATTTCAAAACAGACAGTTGTCATCACGTCAAAGTTTATAACGAGGGTCATCGTGGCCTGACCTAGTAGTATTACACATGTTAACTTGGCTGGTTAAGAAAGAGATATTTTACCTGAGCAGAGAACAAATCCAAAACAGGCCTGCTTGTTTGAGTATGCAATATCTTTGTTCAATACTTTTAAGTGAGGTATGTCATTTCAATTTGAATATTCAATAAAAAAATAATATTCCTCAATTACAAACGTAAACAAACTCAAAGGAGTTATCCCTTTCCAAAAATACGTCTAGTTTCTGTTCAGCATCTTAATCTGATTGAAAAAGTCTGATAATGTTATTACTTAAAGCTCAGTTGAAAACAGTGCATTTCTATCAAAATGAGCATGTTAAAGGGAGACTCAGTAAAATGCCGTTGCCTCGACCAGCACCGCAGATATTGAGATGAGCGAGAAGCAAGACTTTGCTCTCACACAGTATCTGCGCATGTGCACGGGTTCGCTTCACTCTGTTCACAGCGTTGGAACCATGGCACCAAAACAGAGGAGAAGTTGAGCCTCTCACTTCAATGCTCTTAGTTGTTTTGCTGAAATTGACCCACTACGCTGTTTACTTTCTGCATCTCTGTCATATCGCTGAGTCCACACTTAAACTCAATGATACAGTAGTAGCAATACAAACGACAGAAAAATATGTTGTAAATAAACATTTAAAAGCAAACGACCTAAATGCTCTTAGAACTGAAAAGGTTCATCTTTCCTACTACAATCATTTAAAAAAAAGTAATTTGGCGAAATATGAGGTTTGAGTGGAATAGACCAAAATGAAGCCACCATACAGTCAGTACAGCAGTATGGAAAGAGAGGACACAATAGGCTTTCTCCCTGGCCTGTTCATATCCCACTGGGCAGGGAGACACCAGGAAGCATCCCAACCAGGGCTCTGGTCATTTGAGATGCATCCACGGTGGTTCTGGAGGGGACCAGTCAGGACACAATGTCAGTATGGGTTGAGGAGGTGGGGGTGGCTCTGGGACAGGGAGGTTAGTCACTTGGTCCCCTGTACTACAAAGCTCTGGTGTCTTGAGCATCAGATCCATAGGGCTCCCTGACTGTGTGTTGAGCTGAATCACATTGCTGTTGCTCCGCCGTCGCTTCCCTGCAGGAGACAAAGCTTCAGTTAACCTCCACCTAGCTGGTTGTACACCTTATGACAGAAATGTGTCACAGAGAAGCATTGTGCTTGACCAGGCCTTGGTGTGTGTAGAAGGAGCCGTCATACTACACTGTACCTGGTCATCCTCTGAGTCGGCACTGATGACGATTCTCTTCTCCACTCTGGTCTCTGACGCTCCTCCTTTCACCACCTGGGACAAGAGAAATAGTCAGAGGCCATGACACAGCTGAGGTGTGTGTGTGCGGTCTATGGTGTGCCCTTACCTTGGAGATGTGAGTGGTGGTGGTAGTAATGGAGGTGCCACTGGTTTCCCTGCTGCTCTCTGAGGTAAAGGTCTGAATGCTGCTCAGTGCTGTGGCCTCTTTCCCCCCGTCTGTCCCGTCAACTGACCCCTGAGAGGAAACAAACAGAAATAATGGCTCCATGGTAACACCTCAGACATCAGTGGCGTTAAAGACGGTGCACTGTACTGAACGTTTCAGAAAGAAATGCCATGTATTGATCCGTGAACACTGCCCTGATTGTACCCTGTGGTAGATGAACCACAGCTCAGAGTTGCCCAGCTGTAGCATCATCTTTATTATCATGGGGTGGCTACCTCTGCAGACTCGTAGGTGATAGTCTGGGTCTGAACGATAGGGACATCCTTAGTGGAGACATCAGTAGGGAGGGAGTTGGACACGTCTGTGATGGTGACTGTCTGGGTCTGCACCAGAGGGGGCTGGGGTGGGAGGAGAACACACTCCAGTCAGTTTGACTGAACGTTGCACATTGACATGTCATGAGAAGAGCTGACATGGTTCCTTCTATACATGTCACACAGACATATAGGCTCTATATCATATCATTATATCTGAATCTTACATGATGTTGTGTCCAGTGTTGATATACATTATTGGTTGTGCCCAATTGAACATTGCACAGCTGTAATTTTCCAATGTTTCATCAACCACTCCCCATGAAAAACCCTCAAACCACACCTCTCTTTTCATTCACAACTGATTGGGTCCCTCATTCCCACTCCCCATTCTAGTTTTACCAAGATGTCCTTCCCACCACCACGAGGTCAGAGAGAGAAAGACAATTCATCTAGTGTGTCAGAGAGAGAAAGACAATTCATCTAGTGTGTCAGAGAGAGAAAGACAATTCATCTAGTGTGTTAGAGAGAGAAAGACAATTCATCTAGTGTGTCAGAGTGAGAAAGACAATTCATCTAGTGTGTCAGAGAGAGAAAGACAATTCATCTAGTGTGTCAGAGAGAGAAAGACAATTCATCTAGTGTGTCAGAGAGAGAAAGACAATTCATCTAGTGTGTCAGAGAGAGAAAGACAATTCATCTAGTGTGTCAGAGAGAGAAAGACAATTCATCTAGTGTGTCAGAAAGAGAAAGACAATTCATCTAGTGTGTCAGAGAGAGAAAGACAATTCATCTAGTGTGTCAGAGAGAAAGACAATTAATCTAGTGTGTCAGAGAGAAAGACAATTCATCTAGTGTGTCAGAGAGAGAAAGACAATTCATCTAGTGTGTCAGAGAGAGAAAGACAATTCATCTAGTGTGTCAGAGAGAGAAAGACAATTCATCTAGTGTGTCAGAGAGAGAAAGACAATTCATCTAGTGTGTCAGAGAGAGAAAGACAATTCATCTAGTGTGTCAGAGAGAGAAAGACAATTCATCTAGTGTGTCAGAGAGAGAAAGACAATTCATCTAGTGTGTCAGAGAGAGAAAGACAATTCATCTATTGTGTCAGAGAGAGAAAGACAGTTCATCTAGTGTGTCAGAGAGAGAAAGAGAGAGAGAGCGCTTGAAAGAGAGGAATAGCGACACGGTCCGTATCTCTTCCCATCGCCCCCAACACCGGAGAAAACACCATCACTGTGCACCGCCTCTGCAGCGGCTCCAGCAGAGCTCACCCACCCTGACAAACACCAGTATGACTACAGGACAGATTCAGTGTTTACAGTTTGGATTCCTTGTAGCCATGCTGCAGAAAGGTGAGTGTACACTGTCCCCCATGGAATCACCCAGACAGAGCAGAGGACAGGCAGAGGACAGGTAGAGGACAGGCAGAGGAGTCAATCAACAGGAGCTGGTCAGGGCAGAGGGAGGGCTACCTGGAAACAGCGTATGACATGGGGAACACCGCTCACGAAATAGGAGGTGTGGGAGGCTCCAGTTATCCTCCCAGACTGCTCCCCCCTCGACCCTGGGTCTGCCGGCTCCTCCTCCTCCAGCACTGTACCCTGGAGCTGATAGGAGTGGGGCAGCTGTGCCCTCTCCACCTCAACGATGGTGGTCCCAGAGCTAACATGCTCATCCTCCTGATCACATGGCCCTGCCACCACAGGTGCATCATGGGATTTGGAGTCAACCCTATCAGGCCCAGTTTCTGTGCTAGCAGGGCTGGGGCTGGGCCTCCCCGATGGCCTTACAGTGCTGCTGGACTCATCCTGTTGCAGCGCTGCCTTAGTGTCCAGCTCTTCACTTATAGGAGTAATACACACACTCTAGAGAAAGACACAGCACACATATATCCACTGTGTGAACAACAGCAGGGAATGAAACAATGTTTTCCACCATCAAACATGTTGAGCAAGAATTTATTGCATTTTTTGGGTGGGTCAAAATTGATTGTCAAAAGGGCATTGCAGCAGGACAAAATATATTGCAGTTGACAAGAGTGTTTTACCAAATACCAGTGAACGAAACATAGGTCATGTATACTATAACATTTGATCAAGCTGCCCCAAAGTTACCTCGTCAGTGTTAGATGTGCATACAAAAAACAACAGTGAATTGTGATGAGGTATACAGTGTATAGTCAAATATACACTGTAGCTGTCCACTAGTGCTGGGTTAATGTGCTTCTATAGAAGACTTCATACATGAAATACCACAACACGCCACTAACTAATCCTACTATATGACAACATTGATGTCTGTCTGGATGTGTACAAAAACACCTTCTATTAGTGGAACCTGCACATATCAAAACTGTTCCTACTGTAAAAAGCCACCTGTCAACTTTCATTGTCAGACGCACCTCGTCTAGTCCAGATAATCAGATATACAAAAACACAAGTGGGTTCATCGTCAAGTCTTTAAACTTTTTAGGAAGGAGCAACAGTCAGTAGGAACAGTCAGGAAGAGTTGGGGAGGGGGGGACTGAGCAAGATACACAGGAAGTAAGAGTCACATGACAGGAAGCAGCTTCTGAAGTAGAAGAAGATGATGAAGAGCTGTGATGAAGAAGAGGAGAAGAAGGAGCTAGAGGTTGATGGCCTGCCTATACACATCCCTCTCTCTGGTCCTCTCCCTCTGGGCTGGCTCGAGAGGCCCCCAGGATGCCACCTCAGCTGCGTTTAGAGTAGAAGTCTTGCAGGGGGCCACGCGGAAGGCGGATGGTGAACTGAGGGGAGAAGGGTGAGGGTGGAGAGGGGGAGAGATAGGGGATGTTGAAATGTCTGATGTAGGGTAATGGATAGTAAGGCTATGCAAAGCTGTGTCATGGTCTAAGAGAGGAAGAATGGAGAACGCATTTGTCTGAGTTGGACTAGGTGGTTATGGGTAACCTGTGGGCCTTCAGACTATTTAGTTGTGGGCTTGGGGCCAGGAGTATCAGTGCACAGAATAACAAAGCAAAGTGAGAAAAAAGGAAGTGTGGGGAAGCAGAGTTAGGGAAAGAGGGGCAGGATGAAGGAGAAGGAGGCAGGATGGAGGAGAAGGAGGCAGGATGGAGGAGATGAAGCAGAAAACAAGCACATCACTGAGGGAAAGAGGAGACAGGAGGACGAGCACACAGGTCAACTCTTCTACTGCAAGGTCATGATCTTCAAGTCACAGGGTCATGCAGTTTCTCTGTCCAATCAGGTCTGGTTGTCATGCACTGAGGGGAGGGTCAGACTAAGGGACAACCAATGAGGAGGTAAAGACAGAGCTGGGCTTAGAAACCTGACCAATAGGCTCAGACACCACATGCCCAAACCATAAGTCCTTTCCTCACAACAAACAGCTGAACATTCAGACAGACTGGGCCACAAGGTGAACAGACAGACTGATCTGTTCCAATCAGTCTTGACAAGGTGTTCTTCAGTTGTCCCATGCAAACAGAAGTCTTTCCATTTTAGTAGGGTAGTAATGACAGAAAGCCTTCCATAGACTAGATGGGTCCGGTTGAAGATAAAAAAGGCCTTGCTCAAAGACATGCAAAAAGTGTTTGCATCGCATCAGCACAAACCAAGAGGAACAAAAAGGAGAACCACGGGATGGTGTTGTGGTACTCCACCCCAACACATCAACTTAGAACACAACAGACAGCCATACAGAGGGAAACGTGTGGTGAGGTACTTCCATTCAGTCAATTCAGGAATATATTCACACATTTCAATTTCTCCTCATCTCCCAAATTGACTTGCATTGAAATGGAACTGACCCCAACATTGTGTGCTAACATCCATTCCTTCTCTGTGGAATGGGAGAGCTGGGAAGCTGGCGTGAACTACAGAGAACTGAGGGGAGGGCTGTGTGGTGGGGTACAGCACAGTGTCTGGTCTGAGATGGTACTCACCCCGTCGGCATCGGGCAAAGGCTGTCCGTTGATGCCCAGGCTGCGGAAGGGGGAGTGAGTGGACAAGCGCTTGTCCCATTCGCTGGGCCCCCGGGACTCTGGGACAGACGCCATGAAGTTCCTCTTCAGCTCACTGATACTAGTATGATGCCTGATGAGATCCTCCTGGGGATGATCAAAGTCCTGGAGGGAGGGAGAAGTGGAGAGGGAGGGTGGGAGAGACGTAGGGAGAGAGGAGAGAGAGGGAGGAAGGAGAGGGGGGTGGGAGAGAGGAGAGAGAGGGAGGAAGGAGAGGGGGGTGGGAGAGAGGTGAGAGAGGGAGGAAGGAGAGGGGGGTGGGAGAGAAGAGAGAAGGAGAAGAGAGAGAGATAGAGTGAGAGAGAGAGGTAGAGTGAGAGAGAGAGGTAGAGAGAGAGAGAGGTAGAGTGAGAGAAAGAGGCAGAGTGAGAGAAAGAGGTAGAGTGAGCGAGAGAGGTAGAGAGAGGTAGAGAGAGAGAGAGGTAGAGTGAGAGAGGTAGAGTGAGAGAGGTAGAGTGAGAGAGGTAGAGTGAGAGAGGTAGAGTGAGAGAGAGGTAGAGAGAGGTAGAGTGAGAGAGAGGTAGAGAGAGAGAGAGAGGTAGAGAGAGAGAGAGAGGTAGAGTGAGAGAAAGAGGCAGAGTGAGAGAAAGAGGTAGAGTGAGCGAGAGAGGTAGAGAGAGGTAGAGTGAGAGAGGTAGAGTGAGAGAGGTAGAGAGAGAGAGAGAGAGAGGTAGAGAGAGGTAGAGTGAGAGAGAGGTAGAGAGAGGTAGAGAGAGAGAGAGGTAGAGTGAGAGAGAGAGGTAGAGAGAGGTAGAGGTAGAGAGAGAGTAGAGTGAGAGAGAGAGGTAGAGAGAGGGAGAGAGAGGTAGAGAGAGGTAGAGTGAGAGAGAGAGGTAGAGTGAGAGAGAGAGGTAGAGAGAGGTAGAGTGAGAGAGAGAGGTAGAGAGAGAGAGAGAGGTAGAGAGAGGTAGAGAGAGGTAGAAAGAGGTAGAGAGAGGTAGAGAGAGGTAGAGAGAGGTAGAGTGAGAGAGAGAGGTAGAGTGAGAGAGAGAGGTAGAGTGAGAGAGAGAGGTAGAGAGAGGTAGAGAGAGGTAGAGAGAGGTAGAGTGAGAGAGAGAGGTATAGTGAGAGAGAGAGGTAGAGAGAGGTAGAGTGAGAGAGAGAGGTAGAGTGAGAGAGAGAGGTAGAGTGAGAGAGAGAGGTAGAGTGAGAGAGAGAGGTAGAGTGAGAGAGAGAGGTAGAGTGAGAGAGAGAGGTAGAGTGAGAGAGAGAGGTAGAGTGAGAGAGAGAGGTAGAGTGAGAGAGAGGTAGAGAGAGGTAGAAAGAGGTAGAGAGAGGTAGAGAGAGGTAGAGTGAGAGAGAGAGGTAGAGAGAGGTAGAGAGAGGTAGAAAGGTAAAGTGGAAAATGACAAACATTTGGTTTGGAAAATAGGTGTGGAGAAGAGGAGTGGCAGAGTAGATGTGTAGAAGGTGGAGAGAGAAAACAGGTGTGTCAGAAACAATGTCACTCATGTGAACATGTTTATAAAAAATGTCAACCAAGCAGCAGGTTACTTTGCTGTTCTATTTGACTCAAAGCTACAGCGTTAAAGCAGGCCGGAACTCAGAACATCAGATCGATTCGAAATAAAATAGATTCTCTGAGCTCTCATTGATAAATCAACCTGTTCAATTAGTGAGCAGCACTACATATAATCTGATCAGGTTACAAATCACAGCGGATGAGAGCGAGGTGATGTTAGCACACGTGACTTTTGGTCACAGACGCAGGTCGTCACTATGCAGCGACAGCAGCATGGCATCCTGTTTCTGTGGCTGGATGAATCTTATGGTGATGAGAGCAGTGGAGCGTACTCTTAGAAGTCATTTATTCAGAATGACATAAATATATGACTGGGAAGACATCCTAAACTAGATTCAGACAGGGCCACAAATAGTGGACGAGCTGGTGAGTGGAAAGATATGTGATGGCCGAGCGGTGGAGAGGGAAGGTTGGTGGTCGTCTGCCCTATATGGAGAGGGAAGGTTGGTGGTCGTCTGCCCTATATGGAGAGGGAAGGTTGGTGGTCGTCTGCCCTATATGGAGAGGGAAGGTTGGTGGTCGTCTGCCCTATATGGAGAGGGAAGGTTGGTGGTCGTCTGCCCTATACGGAGAGGGAAGGTTGGTGGTCGTCTGCCCTATACGGAGAGGGAAGGTTGGTGGTCGTCTGCCCTATATGGAGAGGGAAGGTTGGTGGTCGTCTGCCCTATATGGAGAGGGAAGGTTGGTGGTCGTCTGCCCTATATGGAGAGGGAAGGTTGGTGGTCGTCTGCCCTATATGGAGAGGGAAGGTTGGTGGTCGTCTGCCCTATATGGAGAGGGAAGGTTGGTGGTCGTCTGCCCTATATGGAGAGGGAAGGTTGGTGGTCGTCTGCCCTATACGGAGAGGGAAGGTTGGTGGTCGTCTGCCCTATACGGAGAGGGAAGGTTGGTGGTCGTCTGCCCTATATGGAGAGGGAAGGTTGGTGGTCGTCTGCCCTATATGGAGAGGGAAGGTTGGTGGTCGTCTGCCCTATATGGAGAGGGAAGGTTGGTGGTCGTCTGCCCTATACGGAGAGGGAAGGTTGGTGGTCGTCTGCCCTATATGGAGAGGGAAGGTTGGTGGTCGTCTGCCCTATATGGAGAGGGAAGGTTGGTGGTCGTCTGCCCTATATGGAGAGGGAAGGTTGGTGGTCGTCTGCCCTATATGGAGAGGGAAGGTTGGTGGTCGTCTGCCCTATATGGAGAGGGAAGGTTGGTGGTCGTCTGCCCTATATGGAGATGAAGGTTGGTGGTCGTCTGCCCTATATGGAGAGGGAAGGTTGGTGGTGTCTGCCCTATATGGAGAGGGAAGGTTGGTGGTCGTCTGCCCTATATGGAGAGGGAAGGTTGGTGGTCGTCTGCCCTATATGGAGAGGGAAGGTTGGTGGTCGTCTGCCCTATATGGAGAGGGAAGGTTGGTGGTCGTCTGCCCTATACGGAGAGGGAAGGTTGGTGGTCGTCTGCCCTATACGGAGAGGGAAGGTTGGTGGTCGTCTGCCCTATACGGAGAGGGAAGGTTGGTGGTCGTCTGCCCTATACGGAGAGGGAAGGTTGGTGGTCGTCTGCCCTATACGGAGAGGGAAGGTTGGTGGTCGTCTGCCCTATACGGAGAGGGAAGGTTGGTGGTCGTCTGCCCTATACGGAGAGGGAAGGTTGGTGGTCGTCTGCCCTATACGGAGAGGGAAGGTTGGTGGTCGTCTGCCCTATATGGAGAGGGAAGGTTGGTGGTCGTCTGCCCTATATGGAGAGGGAAGGTTGGTGGTCGTCTGCCCTATACGGAGAGGGAAGGTTGGTGGTCGTCTGCCCTATACGGAGAGGGAAGGTTGGTGGTCGTCTGCCCTATACGGAGAGGGAAGGTTGGTGGTCGTCTGCCCTATATGGAGATGAAGGTTGGTGGTCGTCTGCCCTATATGGAGATGAAGGTTGGTGGTCGTCTGCCCTATATGGAGAGGGAAGGTTGGTGGTCGTCTGCCCTATATGGAGAGGGAAGGTTGGTGGTCGTCTGCCCTATATGGAGATGAAGGACTTTTCTACTGTATACCGAGGAGAGACAGAGCTGAAACAAGATGCTGTAATGTAATGGTAATGCTTCTACTAACACTCTAATGGCCCAGCTAGGAGACGGAACGACGTCTCAGCTGCATAACGTGGCCGATCAGTAACGGTAACTACAAACACCACAAGTGAAACACTCCTGGCTCCCTTTCATGGAACGTGTATGGTGTGACGTCTGGGGAGAAGAGACCATCATCCCAATCATATACTTTGTGAGAAGCAACCAGGAGATATCTAGTGCTCAACAACCCTCCCCTGAAACAAGCAGCTAGTTGTGTTAATGTCGCCACACACAAAGCAAATGAGCGGTTACACAGTCAAAATCATCCACTAGCAGAAGCAAAGACGCCTATGTAAACACAAGATGTGAATCAGTAATGTCACATGCAAAGCAGCCTGTTGTATTACAGCAGCCAGTAGCCAAACAGCAGGAAAACACAGTGTACAGAGACAGATCTCCAGAAGACGGGGAAACAAACCTCCAACATTAAAAGACTATGTCTGATATAAATTGAGTCACCCTCAGTTCTCTTAGCTCTTTTCTGTGAAGGAACAAAAAAAGAGAAGGGTGTGGGTTACACAGGTTCCACGTGACATCATGGCAGACGTCACAACGTGGACATGCATTGTTGCATTGGGGGGGGTTCTAGAGGAGTGGGGGTGGTGAGGGGTCTGCATGCAGAGTGGCCTGGAGTTCTGGGGGCCACAAGGGCCCTCAAATCCCAGATGTGCAAAGCAGGGGACCCAAGACAGGGCTATTAGAGTGGGTGTCTTGAAGGGGTGGGGGGACAAAGGTGAAGGGTCAGGCAGGAATACAGTACTCGATAGAAACACTAGTCATCATGAAAACCTAGTCCTGTGTCATGCATGTAAATGCAGCAGCCAATGAGGGATCTTCTTTCAACATTCATTCTTCAAAGGCCTTTTCTTCCTGTCTGGACTGATGTACAAACCAAAAGCATATTTAATGTATCTCATATACGTCATCTCAGTCTGTGCACATGACCAATACCAACGCTGTTGTCATAGACAATGTCTGACTTGAACATGAGGTCAACTCAAAGACCGTGTCGTTTGTGAGCAGTATTCAAATGAAAGCAGGATAATAAAATGAGGAGAGGGTGAAGTTAGTCTTATGGATGGGAGACTTGGCAGTGGTGTAAGTTAGAATGGGAGTGGAGTGACTACAATACTAATATAATGCACAAGCAGGAGTCGGGACAAGGTCAAAGGTCTGACCTTCCTCATTTGCACCGGCTCCTCAGTGTCCGTCTGCTCAGACTGGAGTTACCCCAGGCATGGAGGAGGAGAGAAGGCATAATGACATTACAATCCTCCACTAGGAGCCCCGTCCCCGTCCATAGCAGAGCCATCTGAGGAACTTGTGGTCTGAGGTGTGTCTTTGTCACGGTATGTTACACTATCATTACTGTGACCAATGGAGGGCAAAAATGATGATGCACAGCTATTCTATTTTCTAACTATAGAAAAATCATCATATTATACTTGTCTTATAAATAATACTATGTGATGAATATAGCAATATCACTGCTGAGACCAGTCTATCTGTAACTTCTATGACCAGTGTATCTGTGTGTGAGGGGTGAATGATGATGATCCCTGTAAGGCAGGGGATTGTGGGAGTTGTAGTTCCTAGGTGCAGTACCTTGACCTCGGCTGAGCCCTCGTCCACCGCCTCCACGGTGACCTCCAGCTTCCTGTCGTCCTGGCGGGCTGGCAGCCTGATGGGGGTGGAGGTCTGGGGCTGCTGGAGGTCCAGGGGGGGCATGGGGATCCCTGCCTCCATCAGGGCTGCCTGGGAGAAGACTGGGGCGCTGACCGGACGGGCGGCCTTGTGGGTGGCCACCACTGGCGGGAAAGAGACAGGACAGAGGGAGTGTTAGTATTTAGATAGTGGGTTGTATAGAGGGCAGGAGAGAGACAGGACAGAGGAAGTGTTAGTATTTAGATAGTGGGTTGTATAAAGGGCAGGAGAGAGACAGGACAGAGGGAGTGTTAGTATTTAGATAGTGGGTTGTATAGAGGGCAGGAGAGAGACAGGACAGAGGAAGTGTTAGTATTTAGATAGTGGGTTGTATAAAGGGCAGGAGAGAGACAGGACAGAGGGAGTGTTAGTATTTAGATAGTGGGTTGTATAGAGGGCAGGAGAGAGACAGGACAGAGGAAGTGTTAGTATTTAGATAGTGGGTTGT
The DNA here is from genome assembly GCF_016432855.1 of Salvelinus namaycush. NCBI lineage: Eukaryota > Metazoa > Chordata > Actinopteri > Salmoniformes > Salmonidae > Salvelinus > Salvelinus namaycush. The sequence goes on from NW_024059719.1 coordinate 81,148, forward strand.
ATAGAGGACAGGAGAGAGACAGGACAGAGGGAGTGTTAGTATTTAGATAGTGGGTTGTATAAAGAACAGGAGAGAGACAGGACAGAGGGAGTGTTAGTATTTAGATAGTGGGTTGTATAGAGGGCAGGAGAGAGACAGGACAGAGGGAGTGTTAGTATTTAGATAGTGGGTTGTATAAAGGGCAGGAGAGAGACAGGACAGAGGAAGTGTTAGTATTTAGATAGTGGGTTGTATAGAGGGCAGGAGAGAGACAGGACAGAGGGAGTGTTAGTATTTAGATAGTGGGTTGTATAGAGGACAGGAGAGAGACAGGACAGAGGAAGTGTTAGTATTTAGATAGTGGGTTGTATAGAGGGCAGGAGAGAGACAGGACAGAGGGAGTGTTAGTATTTAGATAGTGGGTTGTATAGAGGGCAGGAGAGAGACAGGACAGAGGGAGTGTTAGTATTTAGATAGTGGGTTGTATAAAGGGCAGGAGAGAGACAGGACAGAGGAAGTGTTAGTATTTAGATAGTGGGTTGTATAGAGGGCAGGAGAGAGACAGGACAGAGGAAGTGTTAGTATTTAGATAGTGGGTTGTATAGAGGACAGGAGAGAGACAGGACAGAGGAAGTGTTAGTATTTAGATAGTGGGTTGTATAGAGGCCAGGAGAGAGACAGGACAGAGGAAGTGTTAGTATTTAGATAGTGGGTTGTATAGAGGGCAGGAGAGAGACAGGACAGAGGAAGTGTTAGTATTTAGATAGTGGGTTGTATAGAGGGCAGGAGAGAGACAGGACAGAGGAAGTGTTAGTATTTAGATAGTGGGTTGTATAGAGGCCAGGAGAGAGACAGGACAGAGGAAGTGTTAGTATTTACGGTAGTGGGTTGTATAGAGGGCAGGAGAGAGACAGGACAGAGGGAGTGTTAGTATTTAGATAGTGGGTTGTATAGAGGACAGGAGAGAGACAGGACAGAGGGAGTGTTAGTATTTAGATAGTGGGTTGTATAAAGGGCAGGAGAGAGACAGGACAGAGGAAGTGTTAGTATTTAGATAGTGGGTTGTATAGAGGCCAGGAGAGAGACAGGACAGAGGGAGTGTTAGTATTTAGATAGTGGGTTGTATAGAGGGCAGGAGAGAGACAGGACAGAGGAAGTGTTAGTATTTAGATAGTGGGTTGTATAGAGGCCAGGAGAGAGACAGGACAGAGGAAGTGTTAGTATTTAGATAGTGGGTTGTATAGAGGACAGGAGAGAGACAGGACAGAGGGAGTGTTAGTATTTAGATAGTGGGTTGTATAGAGGACAGGAGAGAGACAGGACAGAGGGAGTGTTAGTATTTAGATAGTGGGTTGTATAGAGGCCAGGAGAGAGACAGGACAGAGGAAGTGTTAGTATTTAGATAGTGGGTTGTATAGAGGACAGGAGAGAGACAGGACAGAGGGAGTGTTAGTATTTAGATAGTGGGTTGTATAGAGGACAGGAGAGAGACAGGACAGAGGAAGTGTTAGTATTTAGATAGTGGGTTGTATAGAGGGCAGGAGACAGACAGGACAGAGGGAGTGTTAGTATTTAGATAGTGGGTTGTATAGAGGGCAGGAGAGAGACAGGACAGAGGAAGTGTTAGTATTTAGATAGTGGGTTGTATAGAGGCCAGGAGAGAGACAGGACAGAGGGAGTGTTAGTATTTAGATAGTGGGTTGTATAGAGGACAGGAGAGAGACAGGACAGAGGAAGTGTTAGTATTTAGATAGTGGGTTGTATAGAGGGCAGGAGAGAGACAGGACAGAGGGAGTGTTAGTATTTAGATAGTGGGTTGTATAGAGGGCAGGAGAGAGACAGGACAGAGAGAGTGTTAGTATTTAGATAGTGGGTTGTATAAAAGACAGGAGAGAGACAGGACAGAGGGAGTGTTAGTATTTAGATAGTGGGTTGTATAGAGGCCAGGAGAGAGACAGGACAGAGGAAGTGTTAGTATTTAGATAGTGGGTTGTATAGAGGCCAGGAGAGAGACAGTACAGAGGAAGTGTTAGTATTTAGATAGTGGGTTGTATAGAGGCCAGGAGAGAGACAGGACAGAGGAAGTGTTAGTATTTAGATAGTGGGTTGTATAGAGGACAGGAGAGAGACAGGACAGAGGGAGTGTTAGTATTTAGATAGTGGGTTGTATAGAGGCCAGGAGAGAGACAGGACAGAGGAAGTGTTAGTATTTAGATAGTGGGTTGTATAGAGGACAGGAGAGAGACAGGACAGAGGGAGTGTTAGTATTTAGATAGTGGGTTGTATAAAGGGCAGGAGAGAGACAGGACAGAGGAAGTGTTAGTATTTAGATAGTGGGTTGTATAGAGGCCAGGAGAGAGACAGGACAGAGGGAGTGTTAGTATTTAGATAGTGGGTTGTATAGAGGACAGGAGAGAGACAGGACAGAGGAAGTGTTAGTATTTAGATAGTGGGTTGTATAGAGGGCAGGAGAGAGACAGGACAGAGGGAGTGTTAGTATTTAGATAGTTGTTTTGTATAGAGGGCAGGAGAGAGACAGTCTGCATGCTTTGAGACCATCAAACCCGGTGTAGTGAGAGATAAACACACTGACAGAGCGGAGAAGAACATCTTGAACATCCACGTACACAAAACAAACTCATAATCAACTCCACACACACACACACTGAGGCCAGGGCACACACAGACTTCAGGTACACACTGTACCTTCACAGGCCAGCTCAGTCTAGTCTAGAATGAGACTAGCAAGGGGAAAAGCTTGGATGAGTTGTAGGAAGCAACTGTCCACAATATAGAACGGGCAGCAAAGCATGGCCAGTACTTCTCAACCGTAGCCAACGATGCAAATAGCAGAAGTTGTCCTGACTCATTGGGTTAATAACCAACGATGCAAATGGCAGAAGTTGTCCTGACTCATTGGGTTAATAACCAACGATGCAAATAGCAGAAGTTGTCCTGACTCATTGGGTTAATAACCAACGATGCAAATGGCAGAAGTTGTCCTGACTCGTTGAGTTAATAACCAACGATGCAAATGGCAGAAGTTGTCCTGACTCGTTGAGTTAATAACCAACGATGCAAATGGCAGAAGTTGTCAGGACTCATTGGGTTAATAACCAACGATGCAAATGGCAGAAGTTGTCCTGACTCGTTGAGTTAATAACCAACGATGCAAATGGCAGAAGTTGTCCTGACTCATTGGGTTAATAACCAACGATGCAAATGGCAGAAGTTGTCCTGACTCTTTGGGTTAATAACCAACGATGCAAATGGCAGAAGTTGTCAGGACTCATTGGGTTAATAACCAACGATGCAAATGGCAGAAGTTGTCCTGACTCATTGGGTTAATAACCAACGATGCAAATGGCAGAAGTTGTCCTGACTCATTGGGTTAATAACCAACGATGCAAATGGCAGAAGTTGTCCTGACTCTTTGGGTTAATAAGCTCACGCCTCACTGTAGTATAGTATTCCTAAAGCCGTTAAAAGGAAAACTAAATATGTATTTCTTCTATAAAGCAAAGCATAACCAAAGACCCATTGGTTCGTCAAACAATGTATTTTTCAGGGGAAAATCCCATGACAAAGCACAACCACGTTGTAAAAGTGTTGGACGAATGTTAGTCAGCGAGCTTCTCTGGTAAGTTGAGGTTGGAGAGCGGGGGTGAGATCATATTGTTTTAGGGCAGCACGCAAAAACTCAAGACGCAAAGTACCTGCACGCGATTTTTTATCCCGCAACACAAACCAATCGTCATCCACATCTCTCTGGGGTTGTGCTGGTCTCTTCTCCAGAACCCTCCTCTCAAACAGCGGTCTCTTCTCCAGAACCCTCCTCTCAAACAGCGGTCTCTTCTCCAGAACCCTCCTCTCAAACAGCGGTCTCTTCTCCTCAGAAACCACCACTGTGGGTTTGGGCTGAGCGGCTGGACCTTTGACAACAGTTATGTCAGTATAGTCCTGGAGACGCTCACAGAGAGCAACTGATACAAACACACAAACAGAGCTCTTATCTAAGACACAGCATCGTTAAAGCATCGTTAAAGTATCAGTAGAAGACCATTTTGCAATTCTCAAAAAAATTCAAACAAACAATAGCCATCTCGATCTGCAATACAATTTTTCCAAATAGATATGCCGGACAAAATTAACTGATATTTTTGGTAGTTTCAGTCTTTTGGTAGTCTCAGTCTGCAGCTAAAATGAGCAGGAAAAGCAGGGGGATAGGGGAATGAAGAGATGGGGGTACCTAATTCTTTAGGGGCAGCATCCAGCAGGACAAACCAATCATCGTCCACCTCTATCTGTCTCTGAGGCAGTCTCTGCTGCAGGTTCCTCTCCTCTCTCCAGCTCTCCTCCATTATTGTCACCCTTTTCTGGGTTCTCTGCTCTGTGCTCGTCATCATCACGTCAACCACAGTGGCAGGTCTAGTTACCACAGCAACTGATACAGACAGACACAGAGTACCCAGGAGACTCAACTATGATACTCTTACCATTCACAAATTATAACGCAGAATCTGATTGTGGCCACAGCTGCACATATCTGATTAGAGACCCTTTACCACACATCATTATAAAAAAGGTATAGGGGAATGTGAAGCACAACCGAGCTCAGGAAGATGTGGTCAGTGGGTACCTGTTGGCATCTTCACAGGCTCTTGACGAGAGGCTTCAAAGAGCGTCAACCAATCATCACCCTCCCCTCTCTCTTGGGGAGGCAGTGTTTTCACCAGTTCAACCTCCGGTTCACGTCTGTCCTCCACCACTCTAGGTGGTTTCCTAGTTTCCTCCACCACAACCACTGTTCTCCGGGGTACCAGCTCTATAACCTCTCTGTCTACGTGGAACGCTGAAATAAAACAAGGATAACAGGCTTGTCAAGTAATACACGATCTGGGTTCAGCGTTTTAACAAAGACAAAGACAAAAGGGGCAGACGGTGGTCAAGCAGCAATACCCTTGGCTGTGGTCAGTATCTCAGAGGGAGCGCAGTCCCAAAGCACAAACCAATCATCATCCACTTCTTTAGGTGTTACCACAGGCCCCTCCTCCATCTTAACAGTCTCTTCCATGATCCTCACGGTTTTTGGTGGTTTCTGTTCCACTGTCTCCTTCACCACCGTAACAGCTGTGGTGCTCACATCAGAGTAAATCACCACCAGCGTAACAGCTGTGGTGTTCACATCAGAGTAAATCACCACCACCGTAACAGCTGTGGTGTTCACATCAGAGTAAATCACCACCAGCGTAACAGCTGTGGTGTTCACATCAGAGTAAATCACCACCACCGTAACAGCTGTGGTGTTCACATCAGAGTAAATCACCACCACCGTAACAGCTGTGGTGCTCACATCAGAGTAAATCACCACCAGCGTAACAGCTGTGGTGTTCACATCAGAGTAAATCACCACCACCGTAACAGCTGTGGTGTTCACATCAGAGTAAATCACCACCACCGTAACAGCTGTGGTGCTCACATCAGAGTAAATCACCACCACCGTAACAGCTGTGGTGTTCACATCAGAGTAAATCACCACCACCGTAACAGCTGTGGTGTTCACATCAGAGTAAATCACCACCACCGTAACAGCTGTGGTGCTCACATTAGAGTAAATCACCACCACAGTAACAGCTGTGGTGTTCACATCAGAGTAAATCACCACCACTGTAACAGCTGTGGTGCTCACATCAGAGTAAATCACCACCACAGTAACAGCTGTGGTGCTCACATCAGAGTAAATCACCACCAGCGTAACAGCTGTGGTGTTCACATTAGAGTAAATCACCACCACCGTAACAGCTGTGGTGCTCACATCAGAGTAAATCACCACCACCGTAACAGCTGTGGTGCTCACATTAGAGTAAATCACCACCACAGTAACAGCTGTGGTGTTCACATCAGAGTAAATCACCACCACTGTAACAGCTGTGGTGCTCACATCAGAGTAAATCACCACCACAGTAACAGCTGTGGTGCTCACATCAGAGTAAATCACCACCACTGTAACAGCTGTGGTGCTCACATCAGAGTAAATCACCACCACCGTAACAGCTGTGGTGCTCACATCAGAGTAAATCACCACCACCGTAACAGCTGTGGTGCTCACATCAGAGTAAATCACCACCACCGTAACAGCTGTAGTGCTCACATCAGAGTAAATCACCACCACTGGTGCAGCTGATAGAGACAGAAACACAGCCCAACAGTCCACAAGGTATCAAGCATTTTACTAGAACATGTAAATATGAGAGTGTATTCCTTGCCAAAAGCTTTTGTGGATAGTCAACAGGCTCACACAACAATTGAGAGCCTTTGGAAGCAGGAGAAGGGTTGGTATTTGTATTTCGAGTGGCCAACAGCAAGCTTAGAATAGTCAAAGTACCTGCTATTTTAGGGGCAACATCCAGCTGCAAAAACCAATCATCATCCAGCTCTCTCTGCGGTTGTGTTGCCTTACCCCCCAGGGCAACGTCTTCAGGAAGGGATCTGACTGCTTCCACCACAAACACTCTTGGTTCAGGCTCAATGGTCAGATGTTTGGCTGGCACAACCTCTGGGTATACCCTATCGCTAACAGCCAGAGAAACTGGAGCAAAAAGACACAGAGAGCTTGATATACCACAACTACTAATAGAGGGTCCTGTTGATGATTGACCAGTCATAACCCAAGAGATATCATATTCCTAATTCACACAAGAAAAAAAGCCTAGGTTTGGTTAGTTAGCTTGTTGGCAGTACTGTATGTCTGAGGTACCTGGTGGTTAGTTAGCTTGTTGGCAGTACTGTATGTCTGAGGTACCTGGTGGTTAGTTAGCTTGTTGGCAGTACTGTATGTCTGAGGTACCTGGTGGTTAGTTAGCTTGTTGGCAGTACTGTATGTCTGAGGTACCTGGTGGTTAGTTAGCTTGTTGGCAGTACTGTATGTCTGAGGTACCTGGTGGTTAGTTAGCTTGTTGGCAGTACTGTATGTCTGAGGTACCTGGTGGTTAGTTAGCTTGTTGGCAGTACTGTATGTCTGAGGTATCTGGTGGTTAGTTAGCTTGTTGGCAGTACTGTATGTCTGAGGTACCTGGTGGTTAGTTAGCTTGTTGGCATTACTGTATGTCTGAGGTACCTGGTGGTTAGTTAGCTTGTTGGCAGTACTTATGTCTGAGGTACCTGGTGGTTAGTTAGCTTGTTGGCCGTACTGTATGTCTGAGGTACCTGGTGGTTAGTTAGCTTGTTGGCAGTACTGTATGTCTGAAGTACCTGGTGGTTAGTTAGCTTGTTGGCAGTACTGTATGTCTGAGGTACCTGGTGGTTAGTTAGCTTGTTGGCAGTACTGTATGTCTGAGGTACCTGGTGGTTAGTTAGCTTGTTGGCAGTACTGTATGTCTGAGGTACCTGATGGTTAGTTAGCTTGTTGGCATTACTGTATGTCTGAGGTACCTGGTGGCTAGTTAGCTTGTTGGCAGTACTGTATGTCTAAAGTACCTGGTGTTTAGTTAGCTTGTTGGCAGTACTGTATGTCTGAGGTACCGGGTGGTTAGTTAGCTTGTTGGCAGTACTGTATGTCTGAGGTACCGGGTGGTTAGTTAGCTTGTTGGCAGTACTGTATGTCTGAGGTACCTGGTGGTTAGTTAGCTTGTTGGCAGTACTGTATGTCTGAAGTACCTGGTGGTTAGTTAGCTTGTTGGCAGTACTGTATGTCTGAGGTACCTGGTGGTTAGTTAGCTTGTTGGCAGTACTGTATGTCTGAGGTACCTGGTGGTTAGTTAGCTTGTTGGCAGTACTGTATGTCTGAGGTACCTGATGGTTAGTTAGCTTGTTGGCATTACTGTATGTCTGAGGTACCTGGTGGCTAGTTAGCTTGTTGGCAGTACTGTATGTCTAAAGTACCTGGTGTTTAGTTAGCTTGTTGGCAGTACTGTATGTCTGAGGTACCGGGTGGTTAGTTAGCTTGTTGGCAGTACTGTATGTCTGAGGTACCTGGTGGTTAGTTAGCTTGTTGGCAGTACTGTATGTCTGAGGTATCTGGTGGTTAGTTAGCTTGTTGGCAGTACTGTATGTCTGAGGTACCTGGTGGTTAGTTAGCTTGTTGGCATTACTGTATGTCTGAGGTACCTGGTGGTTAGTTAGCTTGTTGGCAGTACTTATGTCTGAGGTACCTGGTGGTTAGTTAGCTTGTTGGCCGTACTGTATGTCTGAGGTACCTGGTGGTTAGTTAGCTTGTTGGCAGTACTGTATGTCTGAGGTACCTGGTGGTTAGTTAGCTTGTTGGCAGTACTGTATGTCTGAGGTACCTGATGGTTAGTTAGCTTGTTGGCATTACTGTATGTCTGAGGTACCTGTTGGCTAGTTAGCTTGTTGGCAGTACTGTATGTCTAAAGTACCTGGTGTTTAGTTAGCTTGTTGGCAGTACTGTATGTCTGAGGTACCGGGTGGTTAGTTAGCTTGTTGGCAGTACTGTATGTCTGAGGTACCTGGTGGTTAGTTAGCTTGTTGGCAGTACTGTATGTCTGAGGTACCTGGTGGTTAGTTAGCTTGTTGGCAGTACTGTATGTCTGAGGTACCTGGTGGTTAGTTAGCTTGTTGGCAGTACTGTATGTCTGAAGTACCTGGTGGTTAGTTAGCTTGTTGGCAGTACTGTATGTCTGAGGTACCTGGTGGTTAGTTAGCTTGTTGGCAGTACTGTATGTCTGAGGTACCTGGTGGTTAGTTAGCTTGTTGGCAGTACTGTATGTCTGAGGTACCTGATGGTTAGTTAGCTTGTTGGCATTACTGTATGTCTGAGGTACCTGGTGGCTAGTTAGCTTGTTGGCAGTACTGTATGTCTAAAGTACCTGGTGTTTAGTTAGCTTGTTGGCAGTACTGTATGTCTGAGGTACCGGGTGGTTAGTTAGCTTGTTGGCAGTACTGTATGTCTGAGGTACCTGGTGGTTAGTTAGCTTGTTGGCAGTACTGTATGTCTGAGGTACCTGGTGGTTAGTTAGCTTGTTGGCAGTACTGTATGTCTGAGGTACCTGGTGGTTAGTTAGCTTGTTGGCAGTACTGTATGTCTGAGGTACCTGGTGGTTAGTTAGCTTGTTGGCAGTACTGTATGTCTGAGGTACCTGGTGGAACCCCAGCAGGTTCTTCACGGACAGCATCCAACAGATCAAACCAGCCATCTCCCTCCTCTCTCTCTGCTGGTGGTCTCTGCTCTGAGATGATCATCTCTGACTGGAGTATCTCCTCTTGCTGTCCCCACCTCTCTTCAACAATAGTCACCCTCTTCTTCATTATTTTTTCTATGGTCGTCACATCAACCACAGAGGTGGTCTGGCTTAAATCTGGATATACCGGAGTATGCTCACCAAGAGCAACTGATACAGACAGGGGAAAGTCCTTTAGTTTAGGAACTTTACCATGTTCTCCAAAAACCATTGTTTATTCTCAGTCAAAGCTGGGAAATGTACACAGCTGCAAATGTACAAAGATTGTGGCAATTAAGCAGGAACGGTACCTGGTGGTACAATGATCGGCTCCTCACGGACATCAGCAAACGGTGTAAACCAATCATCATCTCTCTCTGGTTGTCGCTGCCACTCCTCTACTTCCTGTTTCTGTTGTGGCCTCGTCTCCTCCACCAGAACCACCACTGGCTTCTGCTTTTCAGCCTTTACCTCAACCACAGGGCTGATCACATCTGGAGAAACCGGTGTTGGCTCTGCTGGAGCGACTGATACAAACACACATAGTACATACCCTTCAGATTCAGCTAGATGTGTGGGCTCACAAAAAGCCATGTCATCAAAGATCATATTCCCAGATAAACATTCCAAAGTTCATATGGGAAAAGCACTACGGTTAGTCTGCGAGTTTGGCGAGGTGGGTTGGTTATATTTTGATGGAATCAGGGGCTGAGGCGCAAAGCCTTGAATTGTATGGGGTACCTGGTGGTATATAGGATGTTTCTCTGGGCACGACATCCAGTTGCACAAACCAGTCCTCGTCCATCTCTCTTGATGGCTGTGGTGGAAGTATAACTTCTTCTTGATGTCGCTCCTCTTGCTTCTCTTCCATTACAGTCACCCTTCTCTCCTCTCTCTGCTCTACTGTCGTCAACTCAACCACAGAGGAGACACTTTCCTCAGGGTATACCGGAATACGCTCTTCCACAGAAGCTGGTACAAACACACATTCCTCAGATACTGGAAGATAATTGAAATTACTACACAAAGCAATGTAGCTGAAGCCCTTCTCTTGGTGGATAGTCAAATGTCTTGTTAGTTATTCTTATTTGAAAGTATTCTGCAGCGTATGAAGCACAGGCTCAGGGAAGATGTTGTTCATATTGTGGTGGGACGGGGAAGCAGTGCATGAAAATCATGGAAATACCTGACGGAATCACAGATGGTTCTCTGGGAACAATGTCCAGCAGGACAACCCAGTCATCTTCCATCTCTCTCTGTGACTGTGACGGTTTCTGTTCCAGACGGCTCTGGTCTTCCTGTAACTCCATCTCCTCCACTACAGTCACCCTGCTCTCCTCTCTCTGCACTACTGTCATCACTTTAACCATGGAAGAGATGGTTTCCTCTACGTACACCTGAACTTGCTCTTGCAAAGAAGCTGATACATAAAGACACAATGAACCGTGAGAGACATGAAGTTCAAAGCCTAGTTTGATGATTAATCAGTCATTGTAGCCCAGTTGTTTCAATCCCTAAAATACCAAATAATTGAGGCATAGCACAAGCAGCAGGGCTTTGATGAAAGTTCTTCATACCTGAAACTGGTGTGGTTGGTACACCTGAAGGAACACGATCAGCCAGGTCCAAGAGCATACACCAATCATCTTCCTGCATTTGCCACGGTCTCCGTCCTTCCACCAACCCCCTTTCAGGCTGTTGCTGTGTGGCCTCCACTTCAATGCATTCCCTCTCTGGTGCTCTCTGCTCGACCGTGTCTACTAACACCACAGAGAATCTTGTGGAGACCACAGGCACCAGAGCGGAGTCGACTGGAATGACTGACAAAGTAGAGACAGCAGTTCTCTCAGCCACACAAATCCATACCGTACCAAAGGTTAATCTTTCAATTGAAATGGCAATTGTTGTAAAACACACGAGCTGGTTAGCTTTGCGGAGGGAATGTTCGAGATGGAATTGTCAGTAATTGTGTGGGTGGTGGTAAAGCAAGCGTTTCCATTACGGTTTCAACGGTGACGGGGAGAAGCAAAGCTGATTGGTTGATGGGACGTACCTGGAGGCTTATAAAGAGTCTTATGTGGGAGGCTGTCCAGCAGCACAACCCAATCGTCCTTGTCTTCTGGCTGGGATGGCTGCATATTCACTTCCACCACCTCTTCTTCTTCTTGGGGCTTCTCCATTTGTCTGACTCTATGTGGAACCCTCTCCACATCCTTTCTGAATTTCACCAAAACTTCCCCCTCTGTATAAAATCCATCTCCCAGCCTTTCCTCTGATAAAATGTCCTCTGATGACTTTTCCTCGAGTGTCTTCTGTGTTCTCCTCATTTCTTCCACTATTCTCACTGTTTTCTTGGTTTTCTTCACAGTCTGCTCTCCCTCTGGCACCCTTTCCTCCGACATCTGCCGCATCCTATCCTCTAGACCTCCTTTCACCTCTATCAATCCCTTGCCTGAAACCTTCCCATGTTCCACTCTCTCCTCCTGTTTCTCCTCCCTGACCTTTTCCTGTTCTTGGAGCCACTCCTGTTCTTGGAGCCACTGCTGAATTGTAACTACCGGTAACCCTAACTTCTCTGCCGCAAATAGTTCATTGAATTTCACCATAAGTTGTCCTTCTTTATAAAAATGGCCTCCTATCTGGTCCTCTGACAACTTCTCAGATGCTTTCTTCTCTAGTTCATCTGGAAGACTCTCATCCTGTGTCACTATAGTCACCTTCTTCCTCCTCCTTTCCACTCTTATCTCTCCTCTCCTTTCCTCAAGCCCCTCTGGCAACCCTTCCTCCAAAGCCTGACGCTTCCTCTCCTCTAACCATCCTTCATCCTCTTTCAATCCCTCGTCTGAAACCTCCACCTGTTCCACCGTCTCCTCCTCCATCTCTCCTTCTTGTTGCCTCATCTCTTTCACTATAGTCACACTATTCTGGGTCCTCCACTCTACTCTCCGTACCACAGAGGAGGTGCTCGCCACATTTGACCACCCTTCTTCAGATTCCTCTGCCTCTTCCATACTCTCCTCTTTTAGTCCCTCATCTTCCCCTGACTCATCTGGCAGCAATCCTTTGAGAAACACCTCCTTAATCTGCTCCTCCAACTCATCTACTTCCTCCACATTCTCTTCCGCTGCCTCTACCACCTCCTCCTCCCCCCCCTCCTGTTCTACCCCTCCCTCCTCCCCCTGCTGCTGCCTGGCCTCCACCTCCTCCTGTATCCTCTCCTCCAGCTCATCCACCTCCTGCAGCCGTTCTTCCAGAACCTTCACCTCCCTCAGTCTCTCATCCAGCACCTCTACCTCCCTCAGCTTCTCCACCAGGAACACTCCTTCCTGGAGCCTCTTGATCACCTCCCTCCTCTCCTGCCTAGTCTCCTCCTTCTCCAGGGAGACTGGGGGAGAGACTGAGGAGGGGCAGATTGGGGTTATCAGTATAGGAAGAACAGGAGTGTATACTCACCTATTCAGTGAGGTGAAACGCTCAGAATGTTACAGACAGAAATTATGATTCCCTGTTCTACCAGACAGACAATCATGTCTGTTCTGCAAAACTCTATTTCTGTGCTAATGAACAACAGCTAGTGAATGTATATAGTATGACGACTCACATGGAGGTGTGTCTACAAACTCAAAGCTGCGGTCCAACTGCATGACCCAGTCATCACTTGGTTCCTGCCTTGGCTGTAGCAGCCTCTCCAGAATGTTGGCCGTGGCCACCTTTGCCACCTTGGCAGAGCGGTATTTGACTGAGGACATCACAGAAACATTTAGAACAGAGCGGATCCCTTACATATAGAAAAATAACGTAGCTCGTGAGCACACTGCAAACAGAGGATCATCAGCAAAGCATACTTACCACAGTATCACAGCTCTACATCAATGAGGGCCAAGCACCATTGATAAGATAGCAACATTAAATAAGCCAGTACATGACAGAGCAACATCTTTAAAGATGTCATCACGGTCGGTGGCGAGCTTAGAAGGTTCACCTTCCATCACTGTCAACTTCTAAAGCACACCTCTACGGAGGATTCATTGTCAAAGCGAGGATGCACACAGTGACATCAGGTATACCACAGCTACACAGAATGAGGTTAACAACAGATACCTGGCGGTTTTATCATGGGGTAGGGGACATAGGGGAGGGAGGGTTGTCTGCCCAGCAGGACAAACCAATCCTCCTCTTTCTCCTCCACCAGTCTCCCCTGCTGCTGTTCATCAGACACCCGTCCCTGCCATGTCCGACTGACCGTCTGGCCTGTCTCAGTCTCCTGCCATGCCTGTCTGACTGTCTGGACGGACTTGCCATCATCCCAGCTCTGAGTGGAAGTCTCCCCCCCTCTGGCTGTTGATAGAACATGAGGTAATGGTGTTACTGCAGGAGTTAATGGTGAAGTTAGTTGGAGGAGAGAGTGAGGCAAAGCTCCCCTCCACAGGTCTGCATTTCAGGGGCTTTCAGAGCAAAGCTCCCCTCCACAGGTCTGCATTTCAGGGGCTTTCAAAGCAAAGCTCACTTATTTAGTAAGCAAATGGAATTCAATGTATCTGGCAGGCAGATAGCAAATTAAGTTAGTACAAGACTACCACACAATTCTGAGATCTGCAGAGCTAGACGTTTAGTTCCAAGCACAGGAACGGTAGGCTCCTCGACACAATGATGTCCATCATCAAGCACGGACCAAAGAACTGAAGGCTCTCTTTAACAAGCAACACAACACGGACCAAAGAACTGAAGGCTCTCTTTAACAAGCAACACAACACGGACCAAAGAACGGAAGGCTCTCTTTAACAAGCAACACAACACGGACCAAAGAACTGAAGGCTCTCTTTAACAAGCAACACAACACGGACCAAAGAACTGAAGGCTCTCTTTAACAAGCAACACAACACGGACCAAAGAACTGAAGGCTCTCTTTAACAAGCAACACAACACGGACCAAAGAACTGAAGGCTTTCTTTAACAAGCAACACAACACGGATCAAAGAACTGAAGGCTCTCTTTAACAAGCAACACAACACGGACCAAAGAACTGAAGGCTCTCTTTAACAAGCAACACAACACGGACCAAAGAACTGAAGGCTCTCTTTAACAAGCAACACAACACGGACCAAAGAACTGAAGGCTCTCTTTAACAAGCAACACAACACGGACCAAAGAACTGAAGGCTCTCTTTAACAAGCAACACAACACGGACCAAAGAACTGAAGGCTCTCTTTAACAAGCAACACAACACGGACCAAAGAACTGAAGGCTCTCTTTAACAAGCAACACAACACGGACCAAAGAACTGAAGGCTCTCTTTAACAAGCAACACAACACGGGCCAAAGACTCAAGAGCTCTGAAGCTGCTGTTAGTCAGTCATAAGCATCAATGTAACTGTAGCTGTGATTGATTGGCAGGTTATTCTGAGCTGCCCTTGGTGAGTCACCAGCATTGACTCAAGCTGGCCTGAGATTAGGCCTCAGCATAAGGGTTGGAGCTAATGAGATGATGAGAGGACTGACAGAGCGCAGGGTTAGATCAAGCTGACTCAAAGCTACAGTATGTAGTTCTCTGGCAAGGCTGAACTGAGGTTGCTCTATGTAAGCTGAGTCAAAACTTCAATGATGGTCCACATGGTTCCTGATTGGCTACCTGGTGAAAAAAAGGTCTGGGGTTGGTCAGATCCCAGCATGAAGAACCAATCGTCATCCTCGGTCTTGTTTGGACTAGCAGAGAGTTGCGAGGCATGGAGATCATCATCTCCAGCTACAAGAGTGGGACAAGTTGGTGAGAGACTGATCCTGAAGTCGTGCACGCTGGCACGAACACACACATTCCCACACACAAAAAACACATACTGTAATACACGCATACACACACCCACACCTTCGTCGATGGTGCGGGACAGCCTCTTGCTGGCGGACCGTGTGAAGCGTGGGGCGGGCCGGGCGATCATGGAACTGGCCTGGCGGGTCTGGGCCTGGGTACGGCCACTGTACCTGAACTTTGACCCCAGCGCCAGGAACCGGGAGCGGGACGACGGGGGCTCCACGGACGACACCCTGGGGGCGGAGAATCACACAGTCACTCACAGTTTCTAGACACGCTTATTATAATGATTTGGTTTCATAGTTCATAATAGCTTGCCCAGTGATGTGATGCATCAATAAATCACATCACTGGACCAGCCAAACTCCAGCTTTAATAAAAGCTTAGTCATGTTCCTCCAATGGCATACTGCCAGGTGACTTAGACCAATCTCATGTTACCTTAACCAGCTTCATCCAGAGCTTCTCCTGTATGACCCACTTGTCACGTACAGTGCTGTGAAAAAGTTTTTGCCCCCTTTCTAATTCTCTACTTTTGTATATTTTTGATACTGAATGTTATCATATCTTCAAACAAAACGTAATATTAGATAAAGGTAACCTGAGTGAACAAATAACACAACAATTACATACTTATTTCATTTATTTAATGAACAAAGTTATGCAACACCCAATGTCCGTGTGTAAAAGTAATTGCCCCCTTACACTCAATAACTGGTTGTTCCACCTTTAGCTGCAATGACTCCAGCCAAACACTTCCTATAGTTGTTGATCAGTCTCACGCCTCTGTGGAGGAACCCCCCCCAAACATCACACTACCACCACCATGCTTGACCGTTGGTATAAGGTTCTTACTGTGGAATGCAGTGTTTGCTTTTCACCAGGCATAATGGGACTTTGACTCATCTGTCCATAAAACGTTCTTCCAAGAGTGTTGATGATCATCCAGGTGCTTCTTGGCAAACTTGAGTCATCTTTTTGGACGAGATGGGTCCCATTATGTCTGGCGAAAACCAAACACTGCATTCCACAGTAAGAACCTCATACCAACGGTCAAGCATGGTGGTGGTAGTGAGATGGTTTGGGAGGCTTTGCTGCTTCAGGACCTGGACAACTTGCCTTAATAGAAGGAACCATGAATTCTGCTCTGTATCAGATAATTGTTCAGGAGAAAGTCAGGTAGTCCGTCTGTGAGCTGAAGCATAGCTGAGTCATGCAGCAAGACAATGATCCAAAACACACAACCAAGTCTACATGAAAATGGTTAAAAAGCAACAAATTTGACGTTTTGTAATGGCCTAGTCAAAGTCCAGACCTAATCCAAATGGAGATGTTCTGGAAGGACTTGAAATGAGCAGTTCATGCTTTGAAACCCACAAATGTTGCTGAGCTAAAGCAGTTCTACATGGAAGAGTGGGACAAAATTCCTCCACAGCGAGAGATGTGGTTGAAGATCTGATAACATTCAAAATATCAAACATATGCAGAAATAGAGAAAATCAGTAAAGGGGCAAATATTTTTCACAGCACTGTAGCTGGAGTTAGACTACCACCGGGACTAATAGAGTTACTCTCAGAAAGGTTATACTGCAGGGGCCAATTAGAAGGCACAAGGGATTGGTAACCTGAGAATGGCCCCCTGTTGCCGGGCGGTAGTGGGGGCAGATGACAGAATTAAATCGAACACTTTTATTGTATCTCTATGGAGGAGATGATCCAGGAAGTGGAGTAGGTAGAAGTTGCCCGCCCGTAACCGCTGATATGGGATCAGATATTGTTTTAACGTCCTAATGGTTAAGGTCAGGATTGGGGGATAGGATAATCTGATCCTAGATCTATGGTTAAGGGTAACTTGTTAGTTGGAAGCAGGGTGAGCAGTGGTGTAGCGGAGGTTAAATGCACGTTGGCTCGACTGAACATTTTACAAGCACCCATCTTGGCGGTGTAGAGAAACTTTTGCATTTATAAAACAATTTCCTGAAATTCTACAAATTTCTCCATGGAGCTAAGAGACATTTTTGCAATTTTAAGGCTAACTTCCTGCAATTCTACACATTTTGCCATGCAGCTAAAAGGGTTGCAGTTTTAAAGCAAATTTCCTGCGATTCTACATATTCTGCCATGGAACAGAGAGAATATTTTGCAGTTTAAAAGCAAATTTCCTGCAATCCTATGCATTTTGCCATGGCTAATGCTGTGTTCTTTTGCTCAAACATAACAAAATCTCTACTGTTAAATACATTTTTGGGGGATTTTTCAATTCTACCTGACTGTCTAGTTTTAGTTTTACTGATTGTTACTTCTCAAAGATAATATTATTAGGCCATTACAGTCGAAGCCCCGTCTAAGCCGGGGGAGGGAGGTCTACTAAGCTATATGGAATTGTTTTAAGAAGATCATACCAAGGATCATTTAGCTATTTGATTTTTAATTTTAAGACCCTTGAAGTATGCATATTTTTTTTTCTTATTAATTAATTATTTGATGAAAATGTGTATTTGGCCTTACTGCTATTAGCCCATACAACGCATAGAATAACAGATACATGGAGCAACAGATAGTCCCCCCCAAAACAGCTAAAGAAAGTTTGTTCTGAAGTGTCTGTCCTATATCTGAGAGATAGAAGATCGATCAGGAAACATTTTGTTTTACACGTATTTAACCCCTAAACAGTCTCAATATATAGTTCCATTCATTTTTTCAACTTAAAGGATAGGGAAATTATTTTAGTCGGCGATCACGGTTTACGGCGATCACGGTTTACCCACCACCTATTTATTCACCACTGTATCACTGAGGGCGAGTGACTTTCTCACCTGAAGAAGGTATGGTGTTCCACTGAGGCCTTCCACAGCTTCTTGGAGGCCTTGTAGTTGGGCAGCTTGAAGCCGATTGTGCTCTCGTACTGTTCCTGTTCAGAGGGACGGATCTTGATGAAGAAGCTGCTTCGCTTGTAGGAGATCTTGAGGACTTTGGGCCAGGGGAAACGATTGATCCTCAGCTTGTCCTTGTAGACCATGAGACCACCAGAACACACCCCTAGCGTGATGTCCACACCCTCAAGATCCTGTGAGCATGTAGAAAAAGTGCATTCAGTAAAGATGATGAATATGTTCTATATACCCTCATCATAGACACTATAGGCATCTTTCCGTCACTGTTATTCCTGCATTTACAGCAACATGCCACTAGGGGCAGCCTCTGCTACACTTTCAGCAGCACAGATTAATCTCTTGTTTGATGACAGCGATTTTGTAATTAAAAATCTGTGGTTGCTAGAGTTGCCTAACCTTGTTATTCCCAAATCATACACTTCGATTTGATAGTGCTCTACTTTTTCTGACCGCTCTTAAAAATATATATAAAAAATGTTCCTTCTATAGATAGAAGTGTTCCAGTCCTAGATTCCAGAACATTCTAAAGTGTACCTTGGCTTGGTGCAGATCCACTCCATACATAGACAGCTTCTTGGCATTCTCCAGAAACAACATGTCTGCCTGGGCT
This sequence comes from Salvelinus namaycush, assembly GCF_016432855.1. Lineage (NCBI taxonomy): Eukaryota > Metazoa > Chordata > Actinopteri > Salmoniformes > Salmonidae > Salvelinus > Salvelinus namaycush. The sequence continues at coordinate 99,612 of NW_024059719.1, forward strand.
GGACTCATGGATCTGGAGACAAACACAGAGATGGATACATCAGGTAGCCTAGTGGTTAGAGCGTTGGGCCAGGAATTGAAAGGTTGCTGGATTAAATCCCTGAGCTGACAAGGTAAAAATCTGTCGTTCTGCCCATGAACAAGGCAGTTCCCCAGTAGGCCGTCATTGTAAATAAGAATTTGTTCTTAACTGACTTGCCTAGTTAAATAAAGGCTACATTGAAGATTTTTTTTTCTTTTTTTTTAAAAACAGGTCCGGTGCTTGCAACGCCAGGGTTGTGGGTTCGATTCCCACAGGGGACAAGTACAATAATGTTTGCACTCACAACTACTGTAAGTCTCTCTGGATAAGAGCGTCTCTTAAATGACTCAAAAGTAAACATGTAAGGGTGCAAGTTAGCAACTATATAAGTGCAAGTTATCAGCTATATGATAACATGTTTATGGTGTGTGTCATCGGTGCATACAGTGCACATGTACAGCAAGGCTTGCCATATGTAAAGCTAGCATATATGTAAAGTCTGCTGCTCTTTCCACCTAAAACCCCACATCTGACCTGTATGTGACATTCTGCCACTCCATTCTTTATCATAGCTCCAGTATATAGTCTGGTCTTTTCTACATTACTCCAGTATATAGTCTGGTCTTTTCTACATTACTCCAGTCTATAGTCTGGTCTTTTCTACATTACTCCAGTATATAGTCCGGTCCTCCCTGGTCTTTTGTACATTACTCCAGTATATAGTCATTACTCCAGTCTATAGTCCGGTCCTCCCTGGTCTTTTGTACATTACTCCAGTATATAGTCATTACTCCAGTCTATAGTCCGGTCCTCCCTGGTCTTTTGTACATTACTCCAGTATATAGTCATTACTCCAGCATATAGTCTGGTCCTCCCTGGTCTTTTCTACATTACTCCAGTAAATAGTCTGGTCCACCCTGGTCTTTCTACATTACTCCAGTATATAGTCTGGTCCTCCCTGGTCTTTTCTACATTACTCCAGTAAATAGTCTGGTCCTCCCTGGTCTTTCTACATTACTCCAGTATATAGTCTGGTCCTCCCTGGTCTTTTCTACATTACTCCAGTATATAGTCAGTCCTCCCTGGTCTTTTGTACATTACTCCAGTATATAGTCAGTCCTCCCTGGTCTTTTCTACATTACTCCAGTATATAGTCCGGTCCCCCCTGGTCTTTTCTACATTAGTCCAGTATATAGTCCGGTCCTCCCTGGTATTTCTACATTACTCCAGTATATAGTCCTTACTCCAGTATAGAGTCTGGTCCTCCCTGGTCTTTTCTACATTACTCCAGTATATAGTCCGGTCCTCCCTGGTCTTTTCTACATTACTCCAGTATAGAGTCTGGTCCTCCCTGGTCTTTTCTACATTACTCCAGTATATAGTCCGGTCCTCCCTGGTCTTTTGTACATTACTCCAGTATAGAGCCTGGTTCTCCCTGGTCTTTCTACATTACTCCAGTATAGAGTCTGGTCCCCCCTGGTCTTTTCTACATTACTCCAGTATATAGTCTGGTCCTCCCTGGTCTTTCTACATTACTCCAGTAAATAGTCTGGTCCTCCCTGGTCTTTTCTACATTACTCAGGTATAGAGTCTGGTCCTCCCTGGTCTTTCTACATTACTCCAGTATATAATCCGGTCCTCCCTGGTCTTTTCTACATTACTCCAGTATATAGTCTGGTCCTCCCTGGTCTTTTCTACATTACTCCAGTATATAGTCTGGTCCTCCCTGGTCTTTTCTACATTACTCCAGTATATAGTCTGGTCCTCCCTGGTCTTTTCTACATTACTCAGGTATAGAGCCTGGTTCTCCCTGGTCTTTCTACATTACTCCAGTATAGAGTCTGGTCCTCCCTGGTCTTTTCTACATTACTCCAGTATAGAGTCTGGTCCTCCCTGGTCTTTCTACATTACTCCAGTATAGAGCCTGGTTCTCCCTGGTCTTTTCTACATTACTCCAGTATAGAGTCTGGTCCTCCCTGGTCTTTTCTACATTACTCCAGTATATAGTCCGGTCCTCCCTGGTCTTTTGTACATTACTCCAGTATAGAGCCTGGTTCTCCCTGGTCTTTCTACATTACTCCAGTATAGAGTCTGGTCCTCCCTGGTCTTTTGTACATTACTCCAGTATATAGTCCGGTCCTCCCTGGTCTTTCTACATTACTCCAGTAAATAGTCTGGTCCTCCCTGGTCTTTTCTACATTACTCAGGTATAGAGCCTGGTTCTCCCTGGTCTTTCTACATTACTCCAGTATATAGTCTGGTCCTCCCTGGTCTTTTCTACATTACTCCAGTATAGAGTCTGGTCCTCCCTGGTCTTTCTACATTACTCCAGTATATAGTCCGGTCCTCCCTGGTCTTTTCTACATTACTCCAGTATATAGTCCGGTCCTCCCTGGTCTTTCTACATTACTCCAGTATAGAGTCTGGTACTCTCTGGTCTTTTCTACATTACTCCAGTATATAGTCTGGTCCTCCCTGGTCTTTCTACATTACTCCAGTATATAGTCCGGTCCTCCCTGGTCTTTTCTACATTACTCCAGTATAGTCTGGTTCTCCCTGGTCTTTTCTACATGATAGTTCCAGTATATAGTCTGGTCCTCTCTGGTCTTTTTTACATCATAGTTCCAGTATATAGTCTGGTCCCCCCTGGTCTTTTGTACATCATAGTTCCAGTATATAGTCAGTCCTCCCCTGGTTCTTACCTGTATGTGCGGTGCAACTCCATGACCTTGTCCTCCAGCTCTTTGCCCTGTCCCGGGGCCAGCCTCAGCTCCTTGGTGTAGTGAGAGCCGTGGACCTCTGGATCATACTCCCCCAGCTCAGACTGGGCCGTGTAGGAGCCTAGCATGGCCAGAGTTACAAAGGAGCATGGCAGCAGGCCACTCAGGATGTCTTTACGCAGCTGTAGACACAGGTAGTACCTGGGAGAGGGAGAGAGAGAGAGAAGGAGGGGAGGGGTGGAGGGAGAGAGAGAAGGAGGGGAGGGGTGGAGGGAGAGAGAGAGAGAAGGAGGGGAGGGGTGGAGGGAGAGGGAGAGAGAGAAGGAGGGGAGGGGTGGAGGGAGAGAGAGAAGGGGAGGGGGGAGGTAGAGAGAGAAGGAAGGGAGGGGTGGAGGGAGAGAGAGAGAGAGAGAGAGAAGGAGGGGAGGGGTGGAGGGAGGGAGAGAGAAAGGGGGGTGGAGAGAGAGAGAGAAAGGGGGGAGGGGTGGAGGGAGAGAGAGAGAGAGAGAAAGGGGGGTAGAGAAAGAGAGAAGGGGTGGAGGGAGAGAGAGAAGGGGAGGGGTGGAGGGAGAGAGAGAGAGAGAGAGAAAGGGGGGTGGAGGAAGAGAGGGGGGGTGGAGGGAGAGAGAAAGGGGGTGGGTGAGACAGAGGGGTGGAGAGAGCGGGAGTAAGAGAGCAGAGAGGGAGGGTGAAGAGAGAGGAGGGGTGAAGGGAGAGAGGAAAGAGAGAGAGAGAGAGGAGAGACGAGAGGTGAAGGGTGAGAGAGATATTGCGAGGGGGTGGAGGGTGAGCGAGAGAGGGGTTGGAGGGAGAGAGAGAGCGAGGGGGTGGAGGGAGAGAGAGAAAGAGGAAGGGGAGGTTAAGGGAAAAAGAGAGAGAGAGGGGGGCGAGGGTGAAGAGAGAGAGAGAGAGAGAGAGAGTGAAGAGAGAGGGAGGGGAATGGGAGTTAACCACTGACACCCTGAAATTGAGTTAACGGCAGATATTGTAGATGTGTGTGTAGATTAACCTGGTGAGGTCTTCTGTGAGCTGAGCTGGATCAGGAGGGTAGAACTTCACGTTGAAAGTGAACTCGTAGGTATAATCTGGAGAAGAAAATACAGAGTGAGTACTGTTGGTAATTTGAGTTAGAAAATGTATTTACTGTATGTCATGGTATTGACATCACCCACCTGCCACCTGTTTCCGGATCTCTTTGGAGGCGTCCAGCCATGTCTGTAAATGACAGCGGGAGAACAGACTCAATGAACGCCATCGTACTGTCAGACAGTCATTCTGCCCTCTGTGGTGAAACCTTCCATCCTATAGGTAGTGTTTCTCTAATGGACAAGAACATGCAGTCTAACTACACTCAAAACGAGCCCCTCACTGAACATGTCTTTCTCTCCCAAAGGACATCTCCACAGATGCAATCTACCCTCCTTTCACTTGGAAGTTTAAGATTACTGTTCACCACTTCACCCTAGATTAGCAGCCCATTCTTAAACCAGGCAAAGTGTACTGTACCCTGGAGGTGGGGGTATCCCAGACGGCCAGGCCACAGTAGTCTCTCTCCAGCAGGTTGAGGTGGTCACACACCTTCACAAACAGATCCGAGCCCGTCGCATGTTTCTACACAGGGAGACAGAGAGGAGACCAATCACAAATAAACATTCAGTAAGAAAAAAATATTACTGGTTGTACTCACAACCAATCACAAATAAGCATTCAGTAAGGAAGAAATATTACTGGTTGTACTCACAACCAATCACAAATAAACATTCAGTAAGGAAGAAATATTACTGGTTGTACTCACAACCAATCACAAATAAACATTCAGTAAGAAAAAAATATTACTGGTTGTACTCACAACCAATCACAAATAAGCATTCAGTAAGGAAGAAATATTACTGGTTGTACTCACAAACGATCACAACTATGCATTCAGTAAGGAAGAAATATTACTGGTTGTACTCACAAACGATCACAACTATGCATTCAAAAAGATTAAGTCAGAAACAGAGTTGATGGGCAATTATTTGAAGTGTAGAAAAGACAACGGTGTATTTGAGAAGTGTCTTACACCGAGCTCACACTCAAACAGAGTGTCGTCCAGGAGGGTGACTTTACACTGCATGATCCGCGGACGCTTGGAGGGTTTGGCCTCCTCTGCTAAAGCCGTCTTGTCTTCCCCATTAGTGTTCTCCCCTTCCCCTCCGTTCGCCTCTGCCTCCTCCTCCTCCATCTGCTCGGCTGGCTCTTCCTCTGTTTCTTCTTTCTTCTCTTTCTCCTCTACTCCCGCCTCCTTCTCTTCCCCCTCTACCGCCTCCTTCTCTACCTCGGTGTTGGCCTTCTGCTCCGCCTGTGCTGTCTAGGGGGTCACAGAAAGGTCATATGACAGATATGTTGTCAGGACGTTTCATTTCTAATTAAAGACAGTTACATTTATGTAATAGACAGAGTGACTCCAAATATAATGCAGTCATTCTCCTCTGGAAATAAGGCCAAGTGAGTTCCAGTGTAGTTGTTAGAGAGAAGAGCATGGCACGCACTGCAGTCCTTCTTCCACTTGTTATAACACACAACGTTCACACCGCCATGCTCTTCTCTCTAACAACTACACTTGAACTCTCTTGATTACAGTGCTGAGAGATTTTTCTGTTGTTGAGGTCAGTTCGGTTTCGGTTCGATTATTAAAAAATAATCTCAGTTTTTGATTTCTGTTTCTATAAAACATTTTTTTTACAATAAATGCAGCGTGCATTATGTGGGTTAAAGGCTGTAACAACACAGAATCAAACCATTAATAAAAGTCCCATGATGGTAATGACTGACCTTTACTTATCACTTATTAACCATCATGTATTCACAGTACTTTACTTTAATCAGATATTTGTTTTATTTGATGACTATTATTTCATTCCAAGTCATCATCTCATCTCTATAGAGCTGCTGCTGTCTGTCAAAATCACTATTTTACTAGTTCTTCAACGTAAATAAGGCAAACTTTTATGCTGAATACCTATAACTATCAATCACTTAGATGATGTATTTTCAGGTAGAGATACCTCGCAAAGCAACTGCTCTCTATCCCTCTCTCTTGTTCTCTCATCTCTGCTCTACACAGACCGACCGGACAAGCAACTGCTCTCTATCCCTCTCTCTTGTTCTCTCATCTCTGCTCTACACAGACCGACCGGACAAGCAATGGATTATGTTCATTGTAGTTAATTACCACATTTTCTGCTGTAAACTATGTCGAATTTTGGTCTGTTGGAAACTTCAACTCCCTACTACACAGCACAGTTCGGGCTTGATCTGATTTTTCTTTATACAAACTGAGCATCAAGCAAAAAAAATTTTTTTTAAATGTTTTCGCTCAGCACTACTAGATTAGTAGTACTAGATTACTATGTAACAGCAATGTTACTTAAATTATTAAATAATTACTTGAAGCGGTACTTTTCCTAACACAGACTAGATCTAGGTGGCTCTAGACCAGCACAGACCAGCCTAGTCAGTTCTGCTGAGTCAGCAGCCCACCCCAGTCAAGCACCAAATGAGTTGATGTTTTGTCCTGTACCTCTCTCTCCTGCTACGCTGAGTGTCTTCAGTGTAGCTATTCTCTGAATGCTATGTTGTTGATCAGACTCTGGGTAACATGTTCCTTCAGTTTCTGTGCTTGATGTTCACTTCACTTATTTTTACTCCAGTCTCTCACTTGAGACTCATTGGCCTACATATTCAGCCTGCTGCAATGCAGCCCCTCAATGTGCAAAATAATAACAGCATTGTAAAAAATAAATAAATGACACGTTAAATAATATACTGAACAAAAATATAAACGCAGCATGCAACAATTTCAGATACAGTTCATATAAGGAAATCAGTCAATTTAAATAAAGTCAATTCAGCATGGCAACTGTACACTCTCTCAAAACCTGAGACATCTGTGGCTTTGTGTTGTGTGACAAAACTGCACATTTTAGGAGTGGCCTTTTATTGTCTCCAGCACAAGGTGCACCTGTGTAATGATCATGCTCTTTAATCAACTTCCTGATTATACCACACCTGTCAGGCGGATGAATTATCTTGACAAAGGAGAAATGCTCACTATCAGGGATGTAAACAAATTTGTGCATACCATTTGAGAGAAATAAGCATTTTGTGCATATGGAACATTTCTGGGAGCTTTTATTCCAGCTGGGACCAACACTTTACATGTTGCATTTATATTTTTGTTCAGTGTAGGTATGATAATTCGGCATTTTTGTTTTTTTGCGCACTGCAAAAGCTGTCTCCCAAAATCTAAATCAGAACAAAAAAAACCCAGCAGGATAGCATTCCCCAAGGAACAGAGTTGTGCACCCATGCCCTAGGTGAGAAGTTCACTGTGTCTGTCTCCCTCACTCACCTGTGTCTCTGTGCTGCTGATGGAGTGATGGTCCTGGGCCTCTACCGGCTCCTCCTGCCTCTCCTGTTCAGCCTCCCCCTCCGCCTCTGCTCTGAGCTCTGGCTCCGGGGCCGCGATGGGGGCTTTCACCTGCACCTCTGTTGTGGACTGCTCCCCTGCTTTCTTTTTGCCCTTCCGTTTTTTCTTCTTTACCTCTTTATTCTCCTCGTTCTTCTTTACCTCTTTATTCGCCTCGTTCTTCTTCCCCTTCTCCTCCTCTTTATTTTCTTTCTCTTTCTTCTTCCCCTTTTGTGTTTTTTTCGTTGTCTTTTCCTCCCCTTTCTTCTTCTCCTCTTTCTTTGCTGCCCCTTCCTCCTCTTTCTTCTTCTCTGCTTTCTTTGCTGCCTCCTCCTCGTCTTTCTTCTTCTCTGCTTTGTTTGTTGCCTCTTCCTCCTCTTTCTTCTTCTTCTCTGCTTTCTTTGCTGCCTCTTCCTCCTCTTTCTTTGCTGCTTCTTCCTCCTCTTTCTTCTTCTTCTCCGCTTTCTTTGCTGCCTCTTCCTCCTCTTTCTTCGCTGCCTCTTCCTCCTCTTTCTTCTTCTTCTCTGCTTTCTTTGCTGCCTCTTCCTCCTCTTTCTTCTCCTCTGCTTTCTTTGCTGCCTCTCCCTCCTCTTTCTTCTTCTCCTCTTTCTTTGCTGCCTCTCCCTCCTTCTCTGCTTTCTTTGCTGCCTCTCCCTCCTCTTTCTTCTTCTTCTCTGCTTTCTTTGCTGCCTCTTCCTCTTGATTCTGCTGCTCTGCCTCTTTCTTTGTTACCCCTTCCTCTTCTTTTTTCTTCTTCTCTGCTTTCTTTGCTGCCTCTTCCTCCTCTTTCTTCTTCGCTTTCCTTGCTGCTTCTTCCTCCTCTTTCTTCTTCTTCTCTGCTTTCTTTGCTGCCTCTTCCTCCTCTTTCTTTGCTGCCTCTTCCTCCTCTTTCTCCTTCTTCTCCGCTTTCTTTGCTGCCTCTTCCTCCTCTTTCTTCTTCTTCTCTGCTTTCTTTGCTGCCTCTTCCTCCTCTTTCTTTGCTGCCTCTTCCTCCTCTTTCTTCTTCTTCTCTGCTTTCTTTGCTGCCTCTTCCTCCTCTTTCTTCTTCTTCTCTGCTTTCTTTGCTGCCTCTTTCTCTTCTTTCTTCTTCTTCACTGCCTCTTTCTTTGCTTCTTCCTCCTCTTTCTTCTTCTTCTTCTCTGCTTTCTTTGCTGCTTCTTCCTCCTCTTTCTTCTTCTCTGCTTTCTTTGCTGCTTCTTCCTCCTCTTTCTTCTTCTCTGCTTTCTTTGCTGCTTCTTCCTCCTCTTTCTTCTTCTTCTTCTCTGTTTTCTTTGCTGCTTCTTCCTCCTCTTTCTTCTTCTCTGCTTTCTTTGCTGCTTCTTCCTCCTCTTTCTTCTCCTCCCCCTTGACCTGCTCTAACTTTTCCTCCTTTGTTCCAGCCTCTGCCTTCTCTTTCCTGTCCTTCTCCGCCTTCTCGACCTCGGCCCACTCTACGTCTGTGCACTGTGAGCGCCGCTTGAGGAAGGAGGAGAAGAGGCGTGAGAGGCCCCGGCTGGCTGAGGTGCGCTGGCGGGGCTTCACTAGCTGCTCCTCCTCAGTGGTGGTGGTGGTGGGGAAGATGGGGCTCTCTGTGGAGCCAGGCTCTGAGGCCTGCTCCTGGGTCTTCTGGCTGGGCTTCTCCCCCTCTGGCTCCGCTGCTGCTGCCTCTGGGCTCTGCTTGTTCTCCAGTTGTATCTCTGCCTCTGAGCTCTGCTTGTTCTCCGGTTTTCTCTCTGCCTCTGCTACGCTGGGCTTCGGCTTGCCCTCTGTGTCCGCCTCACCCACCGCGCTAGCCTCTGTTGTCATGGTACACACTGCAGAACATGACATGGAGGAGTCAGCGATAGGAAAGAGAAAGCTTGTGTGTGTTGTCATGTTGGATGATGCACAGCAATATACACACAAGCAAGACATGATTATGGACAGTCAACAGTGATGCACTGGTGCCATTCTATAGCATGAGCTACTACTACGTTTTCTCAGACTGGAGTACTCGATCAAATATGCCACACACACACACTTTTTCATATGGAGTTATGAGTGTATCCCACTCCACAATGGCACCTCTTGTTGAAAGAGTGTGTGTTTATGTCTGTGAGGACCTCTTGAGAGACAGGCAGCTCACGACAGTGTGTGTCTTTCAGAGGCTCATTAGAAACACACACACAATGGAGTCTTTCTGCTCCGTAGCAGCCTGGAAGTCTATTAGTACAGCTCCAGTCACTATCATCCTCAGCACTAACCCAACACAGCTCTTTCATCCGTCCGCTGTGGCCCTGCCGGCTTCATACGGTGGGCCAATATGTCCCAATGTAACATTGCATGACAATGCATCGCTAAATTGGTTTAGAAATTCAAAGGACATACCGGGCTTCTGAGAAGTAAATGGCCAGTTACTGTGTTCACTTTACTGTGTGAACTTTACTGTGTGAACTTGGCTTGCAGTTGTGAGGATGTCATTGAGAGTTGCAGCAGCATCAACGTACTTGTGTTAGATCATAGCAGTTCATCATCATATGTCTAGTAGCCCTCCATGCAGTGTTAAGAGAGATTGCATCTACTTAGCCCACTGTTAGCATCTAGGCTAGTCTGATGCTGCTAGTTGTTGTCATTGCTCAACATCTAGGCTAGTAGTTCATTATATGTCTAGGTCTGCCATACAGTGTGGGGCAGGGAGACGCTTAGCTAGACAGGATGGCAGATCTTCCAGCTGCACACACACGGCTGTCCTTACCCCAGAGGGTGCCTGACACACTGACACACACACACACACACACACACACACACACACACACACACACACACACACACACACACACACACACACACACACACACACACAGTGCTCCATCGCTATAGGGACAGCAGGGGTATGGGGAGGAGAGGAGGGGGGACCACAGAGACCAAATCCTCTTTAGTCCTCCCATTGTTTGTGTCTAGTGACCAATAACTGTGGTGCACTCTAACTAATCCAGCCCTTCCCCCACCGCAACAACCCCCCCATAGGCCTGTTCCCTAGGTCAACCCAAACACACACACACACTCACACACCGAGCAGCGTGGTGTACGCCTCAGTGCTCAGGATCTCCTCTGGGTCTTTTAATGTAGCGTAATCTCAATGGTAATAGTCAGGAAACAGACATGGTGTTAATGGACCAGATGAGACGGCTTGTGTCTGCTGCTGCCTCCTGCATTACTGCCTCCTGCATGACTGCCTCCTCCATTGTCTTCACTAGGTCACATCTAGATCCTCTGCTAAAGGCCAGGTGAGCAGCTCTGGTCCGGCTGCTAGTCTGGGGAAGTAACAGGGACTCTCACAACCACACTGTGTCCAAAATTGTACCCTATCCACTATATATTGCACTACTTTTGACCAGGGCCCAACTACTTTTGACCAGTCAGGGCCATAGTGACCTGTCAAAAATAGAGCAATATATAGGAAATAACGGTAGTTCTGCCAATCTTGATCAAACTGGTACCCTTTTCAAAACACTTTTCCATAGTGCATAGAGGCCCTATCATTTCTCACGTCTATAATGTTCTACCTCCAGTAGGCCAGCTGACATCCCGATCATCATTACTACTGTATAAATCAACCATCATTACTACTGTATACATCAACCATCATTAGGCTAACTAGCTGCCAGAGATAAAGATTGCCCTGCAGAAATGGGTGAGCGGCGTGTTCAGCTGTTGGGTCAGGTGCACGTCAGATGCTCCGACCATCTGTGTCTGTCTCCCAAATGGCACCCTATTCCCTTCATAGTCCACTATGGCCCTGGTCAAAAGTAGTGCACCGTGTAGGGAATAGGGTGCCATTTGGGGTGCACATATGACTAAAGAAAGGGAAGTGGGGTTTGAATAAGATGCTATAGGAAAGGAGTTAAGATGGCGCCGGAGAAGAAGACTGTCATTTTACGTGTTTCTATCCAATTGCGTTTTTGTTTGTTTCTTTGTGTTGTTTGTAACTTATTTTGTACATAATAGTGCTGCTACCGTCTCTTATGACCGAAAATAACTTCTGGACATCAGAACTGCGATTACTCACCACGAACCGGCAGAAGTATTTTTTTCCTTTAACGAGTCCGACGTGAATGACATACTGCTTTCCCGGGAACAGGCCCAAATCCCTGTCATTTGCGTGAAGAGAAGGCTGAGAAAAAGGGGCCGGAGGGCGGGGTGCCTTCTAAGAATTAGTAGGCGATCGAATAAACCCCCACTGCCTTCCATTCTGCTAGCAAACGTGCAATCTTTGGAAAATAAAATCGATGACCTACGCGGAAGATTAAACTACCAACGGGATATTCAGAACTGTAATGTCTTATGCTTCATGGAGTCGTGGCTGAACGACAACATTATCAACATACAGCTGGCTGGTTATACGCTGTACCGGCAGGATAGAACAGCGACGTCTGGTAAGACAAGGGGCGGCGGACTATGTATTTTTGTAAATAACAGCTGGTTCACGATATCTAAGGAAGTCTCAAGGTTTTGCTTGCCTGAGGTAGAGTATCTCATGATAAGCTGTAGATCACACAATCTACCTAGAGAGTTTTCATCTGTATTTTTCGTAGCTGTCTACATACCACCACAGACTGCTGCTGGCACTAAGACCACAATAAATTAGCTGTATTCGCCATAAGCAAACCAGAAAACGCTCACCCAGAGGCGGCGCTCCTAGTGAACGGGGACTTTAATACAGGGAAACTTAAATCTGTCTTTTTTATCAGCATGTTTCTATCAGCATGTTAAATGTGCAACCAGAGGGGGAAAAACTCTGGACCACCATTACTCCACACACAGAGATGCATACAAAGCTCTCCCTCGCCCCCCATTTGGCAAATCTGACCATAATTCTATCCTCCTGATTCCTGCTTACAAGCAGATGCTAAGCTACAGGACTGTTTTCCTAGCACAGACTGGAATATGTTCCGGGATTCCTCCGATGGCATTGAGGTGTACACCACATCAGTCATTGGTTTCATCAATAAGTGCATTGATGACGTCGCCCCCACAGTGACCGTACGTACATACCCCAACCAGAAGCCATGGATTACAGGCAACATCCGCACTGAACTAAAGGCTAGAGGAACGGGACTCTATAACCCGGAAGCTTATAAGAAATCCCGCTATGCCCTCCGACGAAACATCAAACATGCAAAGCGTCAATACAGGACTAAGATCGAATCGTACTACACCGGCTCTGACGCTCGTCGGATGTCGCAGGGCTTGCAAACCATTACAGACTACAAAGGGAAGCACAGCTGGGGGCTACCCAGTGACACGAGCCTACCAGATGAGTTAAACTACTTCTATGCTCGCTTCGAGGCAAATAACCCTTAAACATGCATGAGAGCACCAGCTCTAGACCCACCCCAATTTGCATACCGCCCCAACAGATCCACAGATGATGCAATCTCTTTTGCACTCCACACTGCACTTTCCCACCTGGACAAAAGGAACACCTATGTGAGAATGCTATTCATTGACTACATCTCAGCGTTCAACACCATAGTGCCCTCAAAGCTCATCACTAAGATAAGGATCCTGGGACTAAACACCTCCCTCTGCAACTGGATCCTGGACATCCTGACGGGCCACCCCCAGGTGGTAAGGGTAGGTAACAACACATCCGCCATGCTGATCCTCAACACAGGGGCCCCTCAGGGGTGCGTGCGCAGTCCCCTCCTGTACTCCCTGTTCACTCATGACTGCATGGCCAGGCACGACTCCAACACCATCATTAAGTTTGCCAATGACACAACAGTGGTAGGCCTGATCACCGACAACGACGAGACAGCCTATAGGGAGGAGGTCAGAGACCTGGCCATGTGGTGCCAGGACAACAACCTCTCTCTCCCTCAACGTGATCAAGACAAAGGAGATGATTGTGGACTACAGAAAAAAGAGGACCGAGCACGCCCCCATTCTCATCGACGGGGCTGTAGTGGAGCAGGTTGAGAGCTTCAAGTTCCTTGGTGTCCACATCACCAACAAACTAGCACACTATCACAGTCGTGAAGAGGGCATGACAAAGCCTATTCACCCTCAGGAGACTGAAAATATATGTCATGGGTCCTCAGGACCTCAAAAGATTCTACAGCTGCACCATCGAGAGCATTCCGACTGGTTGCATCACCGCCTGGTACGGCAACTGCTCGGCTTCCGACCTCAAGGCGCTACAGAGGGTAGTGTGTACAGCCCAGTACATCACTGGGGCAAAGCTTCCTGCCATCCAGGACCTCTATGCCAGGAGGTGTCAGAGGAAGGCCCTAAAAATTGTCAAAGACTCCAGCCACCCATGGTCATAGACTGTTCTCTCTGCTACCACACTGTAGGACAGGAAAGGGAAGAGGGGTTTGTTAAGATACTGTAGGACAGGAAACGGAAGGGGGATTGGATAAGATACTGTAGGACAGGAAAGGGAAGAGGGGTTGGATAAGATACTGTAGGACAGGAAAGAGGGGTTGGATAAGATACTGTACAACAGGAAAGGGAAGGGGGGTTGGATAAGATACTGTAGGACAGGAAAGGGAAGAGGGGTTGAATAAGATACTGTAGGACAGGAAAGGGAAGAGGGGTTGGATAAGATACTGTAGGACAGGAAAGGGAAGAGGGGTTGGATAAGATACTGTAGGACAGGAAAGGGGAGTTGGATAAGATACTGTAGGGCAGGAAAGGGAAGAGGGGTTGGATAAGATACCGTAGGACAGGAAAGAGGGGTTGGATAAGATACTGTAGGACAGGAAAGGGAAGAGGGGTTGGATAAGATACTGTAGGACAGGAAAGGGAAGGGGGGTTGGATAAGATACTGTAGGACAGGAAAGGGAAGGGGGGTTGGATAAGATACTGTAGGACAGGAAAGGGAAGAGGGGTTGGATAAGATACTGTAGGACAGGAAAGGGAAGAGGGGTTGGATAAGATACTGTAGGACAGGAAAGGGAAGAGGGGTTGGATAAGATACTGTAGGACAGGAAAGGGAAGAGGGGTTGGATAAGATACTGTAGGACAGGAAAGGGAAGGGGGGTTGGATAAGATACTGTAGGACAGGAAAGGGGAGTTGGATAAGATACTGTAGGACAGGAAAGGGAAGAGGGGTTGGATAAGATACTGTAGGACAGGAAAGGGAAGAGGGGTTGGATAAGATACTGTAGGACAGGAAAGGGAAGAGGGGTTGGATAAGATACTGTAGGACAGGGAAGGGAAGGGGGGTTGGATAAGATACTGTAGGACAGGAAAGGGAAGAGGGGTTGGATAAGATACTGTAGGACAGGGAAGGGAAGGGGGGTTGGATAAGATACTGTAGGACAGGAAAGGGAAGAGGGGTTGGATAAGATACTGTACAACAGGAAAGGGAAGGGGGGTTGGATAAGATACTGTAGGACAGGAAAGGGAAGAGGGGTTGGATAAGATACTGTACAACAGGAAAGGGAAGGGGGGTTGGATAAGATACTGTAGGACAGGAAAGGGAAGAGGGGTTGGATAAGATACTGTACAACAGGAAAGGGAAGGGGGGTTGGATAAGATACTGTAGGACAGGAAAGGGAAGAGGGGTTGGATAAGATACTGTAGGACAGGAAAGGGAAGAGGGGTTGGATAAGATACTGTACAACAGGAAAGGGAAGGGGGGTTGGATAAGATACTGTAGGACAGGAAAGGGAAGAGGGGTTGGATAAGATACTGTAGGACAGGAAAGGGAAGAGGGGTTGGATAAGATACTGTAGGACAGGGAAGGGAAGGGGGGTTGGATAAGATACTGTAGGACAGGAAAGGGAAGAGGGGTTGGATAAGATACCGTAGGACAGGAAAGGGAAGAGGGGTTGGATAAGATACTGTAGGACAGGGAAGGGAAGGGGGGTTGGATAAGATACTGTAGGACAGGAAAGGGAAGAGGGGTTGGATAAGATACTGTACAACAGGAAAGCTATGATCCCTTATTGATGGCAGTTGTGAAATCCACTTCAAAATCAGTGAGACGTGTGTATGTGTGCTATGCAGAGGATGAAATGGCAAGATAAAAACTGTAAGTGCCTTTGAACGGGGTATGGTAGTAGGTGCCAGGCACTCTGGTTTGAGTCAAGAACTGCAACGCTGCTGTTTTTTTTTTTTTTTACACTCAACAGTTTCCCGTGTGTATCAAGAATGGTCCACCACCCAAAGGACATCCAGCCTACTTGACAACTGTGGGAAGCATTGGAGTCAACATGGGTGTGTGCAACTGTGTGTGTCGAGCAGAGCTTGTGGAGAAGGGGTATAAGAGCTGCAGGTTCTCAGGATGTTGTAGACTCATTAGGATATCTCATGTCACTGACTGCAGTGCACACACACGCATTCACTCACAATGTCGCTCTCACTCAGACGTAGACACACACACACACACACACACACACACACACACACACACACACACACACACACACACACACACACACACACACACACACACACACACACACACAACACTAAGCAGTGTAATCTAATCGGTGGTATCAGGCCGAGGACATTCCTTCATTCATTCATAGTTGGTGTGAATCTGAGTAGCAGCCATCCCCATGTCAACCACATCCCCCAGCACCAACACTAATACCACCGGCCCTTAAGCACATTGGATCATATTTGCCCTACAGGGGAACTGAGGAACAGAAACATGTGTGGTAGGTGCTGAGAGTGAGTTTAGTGAGTGGGATTTAGCCTGGAGTTTAGTGAGTGGGATTTAGCCTGGAGTTTAGTGTTAATCAGGCTCCAAGTGAGATTATCTCCCTCCCTCCCTCCCTCTCCATCTTTCTATTCTCTCTCCCCCATCTCCTCTATCTTTTCCCCCTTCTTCACTCTCTCCCTTCTCTCCTTCTGTTCTCGCACTCTCTCTTTATCTCCTCTCTCTCAGAGGAGATCTGGCAGGTTGTGATCAGCTGTGCTGATTCATGGTTTATAAGTCCCTCCCACCTATTAGCCCCTCCCACCTGGCCGAAAGTCAAAATTAAAGGAAATAAATGCCAAAGATATCCGTAAACACATGCGCTTGCACAGCGGTATACAGGCAGGCTCACACATGCCCACGCACAAACACATTTACAAACAAACATGCATCCTATCACATGCCCACACAGATAGATACTCACCGATTCACGGCTGCAGTCATTCACATAGACATACACACACACAAAAATGGAATATGCTAATTGTTTCAAAAGAACATTCACAATGCTCTCAGCGACGTTGATATAGAAACCTCTAACACTAACCCATTGATTTAAAACAAAAAAGCAGTGCAAAGGGCTTTACACTGGTTAGTTCTTAAACTGAATGAAACTCTCAGCTATAATGGGTATTGTCCATGTAGGTCTGTTGGTCTTCTAGTGTGTAACTTTATCTCCAGCTCTCTGTTTCAACCTAATCAATACCCCCACAGATGGTTCTGATGTTGGAACTTGAACCGCTTGGGGACCAGGATGAATGGAGTCATCCCATTGATCGACTGTGGTTGGGCTGAAGGAGTCATCCCATTGATCGACTGTGGTTGGGCTGAAGGAGTCATCCCATTGATCCACTGTGGTTGGGCTGAAGGAGTCATCCCATTGATCGACTGTGGTTGGGCTGAAGGAGTCATCCCATTGATCCACTGTGGTTGGGCTGAAGGAGTCATCCCATTGATCGACTGTGGTTGGGCTGAAGAAGTCATCCCATTGATCGACTGTGGTTGGGCTGAAGGAGTCATTCCATTGATCCACTGTGGTTGGGCTGAAGGAGTCATCCCATTGATCCACTGTGGTTGGGCTGAAGGAGTCATCCCCTTGATCCACTGTGGTTGGGCTGAAGGAGTCATCCCATTGATCCACTGTGGTTGGGCTGAATAAGTCATCCCATTGATCCACTGTGGTTGGGCTGAAGGAGTCATCCCCTTGATCCACTGTGGTTGGGCTGAAGGAGTCATCCCATTGATCCACTGTGGTTGGGCTGAAGGAGTCATCCCATTGATCCACTGTGGTTGGGCTGAAGGAGTCATCCCATTGATCGGTTGGGCTGAAGGAGCAGACCAAGCCTACACTTAAATTTAATCCAGTTTAAACCGGACTTCAGCCAAAGCCAATTGATTGAAGGGTAAATCTGTATATTAGTGGAACATTATTGCAGAAGTGTTCATGTCTGTGTGTCTTATGGTACCGGAGAGAATTCATATTTGTAAATGAATAGTTTCCATGACGTGTCTGTCAATAGGGCGACAGGTAGCAGGCGGTTAAAGTGTTGGGTAGTAAGCAAAAGGTCGCTGGTTTGAATACCCGAGCGGACAAGGTGAAAAATCTGTCGATGTGCCCTTGAGCAAGGCACTTACCCTAATTAGCTCCCTGTAAAACAACAGATTTCACTGCACCTTTCCAGGTTTATGTGACAATACAACATTTTATTTTTTATATACTGTAATTGTCAATGGATAATATCGATGTGTTTGTCAATAATACATCATTGTAAATGTAAAGTATCGATGACATGTCTGTCAATGATCGTGCCTATAACTACAGTATCTAGACATGCTGTGGATATACAATACAAGTTCACAGTCCACTCCAGTCACATTTGGAATAAAGACATACAGTGGCAAGAAAAAGTATGTGAACCCTTTGGAAATACCTGAATTTCTGCATAAATTGGTTACAAAATGTGATCTGATCATCTACGTCACAACAATAGACAAATACAGTCTGCTTAAACTAATAAAACACAAAGAATTATACGTTGTCATGTCTTTATTGAACACACCGTGTAAACATTCAAACATTTTCTGTAGTTGCGGATCAGAACTGCACAACGGTGAGGATGAATTTTGGACCATTCCTCTTTATAAAACTGTTTCAGTTCAGCAATATTCTTGGGATGTCTGGTGTGAACTGCTCTCGAGGTCATGCCACAGCATCTCAAATCAGGTTGAGGTCAGGACTCTGACTGGGCCACTCCAAAAGGCGTATTTTCTTCTGTTGAAGCCATTCTGTTGTTGATTTACTTCTGTGTTTTGGGTCATTGTCCTGTGGCATCAGCCAACTTCTGATTCAATTGGACGACAGATAGCCTAACATTCTCCTGCAAAGTGTCTTGATAAACTTGGGAATTCATTTTTCTGTCGATGATAGCAAGCTGTCCAGGCCCTGAGGCAGCAAAGCAGCCCCAAACAATGATGCTCCCTCCAATGTTTTTTTGGACAGCAGTGGCTTCTTCTGTGGTGTCCTCCCATGAACACCATTCTTGTTCAGTGTTTTACATATCGTAGACTCGTCAACAGAGATGTTAGCATGTTCCAGAGATTTCTGTAAGTCTTTAGCTGACACTAGGATTCTTCTTAACATCATTGAGCAATCTGCGCTGTTCCCTTGCAGTCACCTTTGCAGGACGGCCACTCCTAGGGAGTAGCAACAGTGCTGAACTTTCTCCATTTATAGACAATTTTTCTTACCGTGGACTGATGAACAGCAAGGCTTTTAGAGATACTTTTGTAACCCATTCCAGCTTTATGCAAGTCAACAATTCTTAATCTTAGGTCTTCTGAGATCTCTTTTGTTTGAGGCTTGGTTCACATCAGGCAATGCTTCTTGTGAATAGCAAACTCACATTATGTGAGTGTTTTTTATAGAAGGCAGCTCTAACCAACATCTCCAATCTCGTCTCATTGATTGGACTCCAGGTTAGCTTTTGGAGAAGTCATTAGCCTAGGGGTTCACATACTTTTCCCAACCTACACTGTGAATGTTTAAATTGTGTATTCAATATAGACAAGAAAAATACAATAATTTGTGTGTTATTAATTTAAGAACACTGTGTTTGTCTATTGTTGTGACTTAGACGAAGATCAGATCAAATTAAATTACCAATTTATGCAGAAATCCAGGTAATTCCAAAGGGTTCACATACTTTTTTCTTGCCACTGTACAACTGGAAACTCTAGATCTTATCAGAGAAAAAAAACATCACTCTTAAAAAACAGAGCAATTGACTTCGTATCTTGTACAGTGTGCAGAGTATTGGCCCTTGGCACTAGGCTTGGGCGTTAGACTGTATACACCGTATACCAGGGTATTCAGAAATAGCCACGGGATGGTTTTTCAATACCTCTTTGAAGTTTTAATATTGGTGGCTACTTTAAGTAGATACCTGCAGTCAACTTGTGCAATGCGTTAGGAGATAAAGCAGCTCGCGTTCTTCATTTCACCTGTCACATTATGAAGCTCACCGTAGTTCCCCAGAACACTTGAGACAGTCACCTGTTTGTTGTAAATAGCACAACGGGAAAAAGCGGGAGTAGGTGAGTCCAGCTGTGTATTGACAGGGGTTGCGTTTTATATTGAAAGTCAAGTCTTTTTTTGCTTCAATAGAGTGATCAGGGACATGCAACTATAATTTTCTTTCACAGAAAATAAATTAGTGCAACACATTCAGCAGAAAATAGCTTCATTTTCATCATCAGACAACACAAGTGCAACGCTATTTGGCTGGCAGCCACACAAGTAAATGAGCTTACAATGAAAAAGTCAAATCCCTTTGAATGAGTTATTTACTTGCGTTTTTTTCTCCTCTCTGTTCTCAGCCCGTCTCCTCCTATCCCCTCTTCTCTGAGCAGGCATGCCGTTGCCCTAGCGACTCCAGACTCCTCACAGACACAGCATGTAGCCTACACATGCTGCTCCAGAGCCTGTACTGTTCTTCCTTCAGACAAGCATGTGTCAAAACTTTGTTCATTTGCACAATGTCTCTCGTTCACATTTGCTTGTAAATGTACAAACTCACCAAAAATGCCATTCGGTAGCTCCTACCTATATATGTATAACTTTATGAGCTGGATTGACTGTCTTTGCAATTTGTTTATTTTCATTTCTGCATTTTAGCATATTTAGCTAGCAGCCTCCATAGAAATTAGCTTTCACTAGTGCTAATTTTGTTAGCATTCTGGTAATAGAAGCCCAATAGGTTTGTTTTGGCGTCCCCTTATGTACTAAACCAGTAATACCATAAATCCCAGGACGACAGAAGGAAGGTATGACGACATGAAAATCTAGATAGTGCCCAACCCTACTTGGCACTGTACAGTGTACAAACAACACAGCAGTAATTTACTAAACTTAATGCAACGTCACTCTTTCTCCTTCCTAACTCTTCTTCACCAGTCCACTCTCACTAATACACTAAAACTTTCTCTCACACACACTTGCTCTCTCTCAGATCTCCCTCTCTTTCAGGTCTCTCTCTCAGATCTCCCTCTCTTTCAGGTCTCTCTCTCAGATCTCCCTCTCTTTCAGGTCTCTCTCTCAGATCTCCCTCTCTTTCAGGTCTCTCTCTCAGATCTCCCTCTCTTTCAGGTCTCTCTCTCAGATCTCCCTCTCTCTCAGATCTCCCTCTCTTTCAGGTCTCTCTCTCTGATCTCCCTCTCTTTCAGGTCTCTCTCTCAGATCTCCCTCTCTTTCAGGTCTCTCTCTCAGATCTCCCTCTCTTTCAGGTCTCTCTCTCAGATCTCCCTCTCTTTCAGGTCTCTCTCTCAGATCTCTCTCTCAGATCTCCCTCTCTTTCAGGTCTCTCTCTCAGATCTCCCTCTCTTTCAGGTCTCTCTCTCAGATCTCCCTCTCTTTCAGGTCTCTCTCTCAGATCTCCCTCTCTTTCAGGTCTCTCTCTCAGTGTTCTCTTGCCCCTCCCACATCATGTTTTCATCCCTTCATAACAGATTATCTTGCTATATATATATATCCCAGCAGTATCAATGGAGGATGGGCTTACTGGATGAGTTCCCCTTAAGAGTGTTACAGGCAGCAGCAGCAGATACACATTACTGTACTCAGGCTAGCCTCCTGGCTCCTGCAGAGATGAATTCATACTTAACACACCGAAGAACGAATCATGTCAATCACATTTAAACCAAAAGCGTCTCAAATAACTGACAGCATGAACGATAACAGAGCAGAGGTCTTCTCAGACAGTTGTGTTCTGAAAGACAATTGTCGGCAGAGAACAACATGGTGGATGGTGGTGTAATGGCTACTGTGTTAAAACAAAAGACACTAAGGTTGTGGGACACTTTCCTAGACAGAATAAACCTATTAGTCTGTTCTTGTCATTTTAGCAACAAGGCCAGGC
Source organism: Salvelinus namaycush (assembly GCF_016432855.1). NCBI lineage: Eukaryota > Metazoa > Chordata > Actinopteri > Salmoniformes > Salmonidae > Salvelinus > Salvelinus namaycush. The sequence continues at coordinate 120,891 of NW_024059719.1, forward strand.
TCAATATTTTACAACTACAGGAAAAATGGAGTAAAGTTTCAAAGTCTTTAGTCTGATATTTTTTTTCACATAGTTATGTCAAGTGCAATGGTATGGTGTGATGATTATCGGCATGGCCAGGACGGCTTCTGAGCTCTACGTAGGACGTTTTCCTGTCCGTGTTTTTGTGTTGAAAATCTGCACACACAAAAGCCATTTAACTTCTCATTAAGAGATTGATAGTAGGCTAGTGATGGCCAATGGGATGAATGACTATTGAGCACAGTTAACCTACAGTAGGAGATCGCTCCATCTTGCTAAAGAAAAGTCAAAGGAAGAAAAGGAACCAGAAGTGTTTGTAACATTGTAATATTTGAATGAATTCATGTCCTCATTGTCCTGATTTTAATCGAAAAACACTGCACAACAAATAGCCATCTAAAAATGTTAGGAAATTGTATTCAATCATTGTAAGAAAAATGTTGAATTAGGTCGAGTTATTTATTTCACATTCATTGGGCCACAAACAAATGCCACACGATTCGGATAAAAGACCCTGGAGCAGTGAGCGGCCAGGCAAATGAAATACCCTGGCGTGCCCACTCTAATCATCATGACCATTCATTCACTTGTTTTTCACTGAAGATATTGGAATTTGGAGGTGGTCCAAACGCAGATCTCTTTCCACTTTTACAAAACATTGATTTATTTAAGGTGTGATTTTTTTTACACTATCTCCCGTGTGCGCGTCAGCTACACCGCGATGCCTATAGCGCAGGCATTTAAATCTTAGTATGAAAATGGCGCCGAATGTAGAAAACAAATAAACACCAACTCTAAATCCTATCAGCCGCCAGAAATATATTCAAAAATGCGCTTACCTAAAATAGAAATACCATCAATGAAGAACTATAATTAGTTAAATCCAACGCAAGCGAATATTCCGTACATCCAGTGAAATTACAATAATGAAGTTACAACGTTGCAGAAACCGGACGCATGCTTTGTTGTGCTGTAGATGCTTATCCGCGCTAGTAAAGGGGTGGAGTCACCATACTGAAGTATCGGACTTTGTTAACCGTATGCACCAATTGAACACGGCTAAATTCTAGATTAACCAATGGGAAATGGGGGAGATGTTGAAAGCGTGATAAGAACCCTATGGTCCATTTCGATAACGATGTTTGAATTGAGTGCTTCATAATGAATCACCAAATTCTCTGAAATGATCCTGAGAGTTTGGTCCAACACCTATGACAGGATGAAGCGCCGACACAATAACCTATTCTATTTCTCGGGTTTTTCTTATCTATATTATTTTATTACTGCATTGTTGGGAAAGAGCTCGTAAATAAGTATTTACTGTTTTACACCTGCTGTATCCTGTGCACGTGACAAATAAACTTTGAAACGTGAAACTACAGACGATTGAAATAGACTTAGAGCCCAAGCATAAAGAAATGATTTATCATGGTCCTACAAAAAATATGAATGCAAAGTTATGCTAATTCGAGAGCTAGTCTCCATCACTCACTCAATTATTTCCCATTAATGAACAACAATTCATTGTAACACCATATAACGAATAGCCTATAGTGCTCCGGAGTGGCGCAGCGGTCTGAGGCGTCACTACAGACCCTGGTTCGATCCCAGGCTGAATCACAACCGGCCGCGATCGGGAGTCCCATAGGGCGGCGCACAATTGGCCCAACCTCGTCCGGGTTAAGGGAGGGTTTGGCCCGGGGGGGTAGGCCTTAATTGTAAATAAGAATTTGTTCTTAACTGACTTGCCTAGTTAAATAAATAAAAGGCCTATAGCGATAATTCATCAGCAGTATCCTCCCAGCCTCTCACTTCTCAATTAATCACCTTATTTTAATTTGCAGTAAATCAATTACACTACCAGCACATGTATCCACCGTCCTACCACTAGGCAGGGCTGGCCAATGAATGAGCCGTCCTAGGTTCGTGCTGTGTCATTAGGCACAGCACGTAGCCCAAGAACAGGAGGGAGGCAGATAGAGAAGCATCAGGAGAACTGGTCTACACTGCACAACCCTCCATCCAAGCCCTTTTCAGGCAGCGCCCCAGCGCTTTTCTTTCTGCTGTAGGCTACCATGCTGTGTGAGTCACCCCCTAGAACTCCCTCTGCTATTGGCTACCATGCTGTGTGAGGGAGTTGCCCCCTAGAACTCCCTCTGCTATTGGCTACCATGCTGTGTGAGGGGGTCGCCCCCTAGAACTCCCTCTGCTGTAGGCAACCATGCTGTGTGAGGGAGTCGCCCCCTAGAACTCCCTCTGCTATTGGCTACCATGCTGTGTGAGGGAGTCGCCCCCTAGAACTCCCTCTGCTATTGGCTACCATGCTGTGTGAGGGAGTCACCCCCTAGAACTCCCTCTGCTATTGGCTACCATGCTGTGTGAGACAGAGACACATAGGATCTCCCTCCAACCAATCCTCAGAAGGGTCTCCCCATTTTCAAGTGTAATGGGCCAGCACTGCTCATTTTATGTAGTGCCCCCCTGCTACACACACACAGACTCTCTTTATTGGGGATGACATGGTCCCCAGCCATCTGCCTGACCCCATTAGTGCCATACGGCTCATGGAGAGGCTGGGGTTGGGGAGGCAGGGGGAGTGGGAGGGGTAGTCGGGTTCAATATTCTCTAAACAACCCATAGAGGGAAAGAGTACAGGGTACAGGTTTTTGTTTTATATATATATTATTTAACCTTTATTTAGCTAGGCAAGTCAGTTAAGAACAAATTCTTATTTACAATGACGGCCTACCCCGACCAAACCCGGACGACGCTGTGCGCCGCCCTATGGGACTCCCAATCACGGCCGGATGTGATGCAGCCTGGATTCGAGTTAGGGTACAGGATACAGGGTTAGCGTACAGGGTACAGAGTACATGGTTAGGGTACAGGGTACATGGTTAGGATACATGGTTAGGGTACAGGGTACAGAGTACATGGTTAGGATACAGGGTTAGGGTACAGGGTACATGGTTAGGGTACATGGTTAGGGTACATGGTACAGAGTACATGGTTAGGGTACAGGATTAGGGTACAGGGTTAGGGTACAGAGTACAGGATTAGGGTACAGGGTTAGGGTACAGAGTACAGGGTTAGGGTACAGAGAACATGGTACATGGTTAGGGTACAGGTTTAGGGCACAGGGTTAGCATACAGGGTACAGAGTACATGGTTAGGGTACAGGGTTAGCGTACAGGGTACAGAGTACATGGTTAGGGTACAGAGTACATGGTACAGGGTACATGGTTAGGGTACATGGTTAGGGTACAGGGTTAGCGTACAGGGTACAGAGTACATGGTTAGGGTACATGGTTAGGGTACAGAGTACATGGTCAGGGTACAGGGTTAGCCACTGTCACCTTTGTCTCTCCAGACCAACTTCATGTGGCATGAGATCACAGACGACTGTCAAACTGGGCCATGGCATCTGGAAATACTACAGGTCTGTTCCTGTTTTTACAGTATTGAGATTGACCAAATATGGGGCAAATCAGTTTCTGTATCTATCATTATAACGTTACTGACCTCAAGTGCAGAGCTGGAAACAAGGGGGAACGTTGAAATGGCATTAACAAGCCTCTGGTGTAAATACGGATACAGTATACAAGAATATTGTTATTTTTTACTCTGATGTCGTACTGTAACATAATCCAAAAGAATTACTGGACATGGTCACAACATGACAGCAGACAAGGGCAGAAGGAATGTAGACAGACAGATAGGTGTGTTTTACTACACACACCCCTCCCTCCACCCTCCAGTTGCCTAGAAACCCCTCCCTTCCCCTCTCCCTAATGCAGGGAGCAGGTGCTGGGCTGGACCCCAGAGAGATGAGGAGAGGGGAGGGCACCACTCATAGATGCACCCTCCCCAGAGACTCTGACAGACACAGACACAGACAGCCAAGACACAAAACCTCTCACTCTAAGAAAGTCAGTAACACACACACACACACACACACACACACACACACACACACACACACACACACACACACACACACACACACACACACACACACACACACACACACACACACACACACACACACACACACACACACACACACACACACACAACTTTAGTTGGGCACATGGAGTGTGTTTATTTCTCTCTCGTCTTCATCCCTCTCTTTGGCTCCATCACTGATTACATAACGGCCCCTATACACCTCCCTCCCTCCCCCCTTCCGACTCCTCTCCCGTTGCCTTCCTTCCTCTGTTCTGTTAGCTACTGCATCATGGGTAGAGACATCTCACACCTTGTTTTGCATCACACAATATATCTATAATACGTAAAACAATATTTGCAGCTGTGAACATCTGGTATTAATAAAATAATGCCAGTCGGCAAATATAGTACTGTCTGTAGCATGATTTAGGAGACTTAGTTTGTGGTTGGAGATCTAAGCTCTAGAAGCACTAAGGGCATGGATGGATGGTAGGCTAACCGCACATTAATATTCATAGTGCACCATTATAGTATCAAGTATTTATGAAGCAGGAATGTTCCATGTTTCTGCACTATTCTCCCAGTAGATAGCATACTATAGGAGCAGTAACTGTGTTGCCCCTCCCCCTCATGCCCAGTTTGGATGCTTCAGGGAGACGTGCTAGTCTAGTTGCACAACATCAGGGTCATCATGTTCAGTAGGAACCAATGAGAGAAAAACATTTGAAGGGGGGGAAAAGGAAAATAAATTGTTATTGAACAAGCTCAGGTAGTATCTGCTCTGTTTCAGTAAGTTTTCTCCCGTTTCACACCCACTGAACGCACCCGAGGTTTTCTTACAGAGCTAAACATTTAATACAGACAAGTGAGATGACTGTGAAAATAGCCACGCCAATTAGAACGCCTGCCCTGTCTGCATCACTGAGATCAGAGGGTTTCTAAAAGCTTGGTGATGATGCACGCTCTCAGATTCAACAGCAGTCAAAGACACGGGCCTGTGTCAAGGCATTGCTCCATCTATTATGAAACAGCTTGATCCACTTTATAGGCATTACGAAGCTATGTGCACCACAGCCTTTGTGTTAATATCTGCTCATGTTCTTACACTATTCAGTGTTCATCCTCCTGTATCTGTGCCAGTAGAATCATCCCTGAGTTTGTGCTTCCACCTGGAGGCTAAAGAGACAACTACAGTTCTTGGCTCAACCTCCACATACAGAAAGCTTCCCCCAAGAGTATTCGTGACAGGATTGTCTTTGAAAGTGGTGTTGGCCTTCTTCAGCAGAAATGCTCCATTGCAGGTTATGTTCTGGTCAGTTATATGTGATAGTTATTACTACTCTAGAACACAGTTATTCAGATGAAACCCACGTTAGATAAAGACCAACATTCTGGCACGTTGTGTGCTAACAGCACCAGTTGAGTCATAGGGGAAACCCATAGAGGGGAACACTTTTCCCCATTACGCCACGATGCCGCAATGCATGTTGGGACGGCAAGTGTTTGGGAGAGATAAAGACGCCAGAAGGTCTCAGCCAGACGTGATGCCACCACTCCCTACTTCAGCCTGGGTGAGCAGCACCAAAGCGCAGGCATGCCAGAAGACATACTCACACATCAGATCAGTTGTAGCAAACTGGCTCAAATTAAGATCCTACATATGTAGCTCTATGCTTGGTGGGATTAGAGCTCAAATATTCAAACAAGGGGATATTGTATTTCTGACTCCCATAGACCAAAATACAGGCCCTTCAGTCATGTTCCTGTCTGCCTACAAGTAAAATATTTAGCACATGATGTTAAATAAACACATGAAACAGCCTACTCCAATGATTCTAAAGAGCAGCTTTTAGCAGTACTGAAAATAGAATTGGATACTCACCAAACATCAGCATGGAAACACAGGAGACATCTCAGACAGGACGAGGTACAGGGATCCACTCCAGACGAGTGAGAGAAAGGAATAGCATCAGTAAAATAGATCAGGAAGGGTTGAAATATATATATTATAGCTCCCTATTCCATGTGCACTACCAGAGCTATGGGCCCTGGTCAAAAGTAGTAAATATATAGATTATAGCTCCCTATTCACTGTGCACTACCAGAGCTATGGGCCCTGGTCAAAAGTAGTAAATATATATATTATAGCTCCCTATTCCCTGTGCACTACCAGAGCTATGGGCCCTGGTCAAAAGTAGTAACTATATAGATTATAGCTCCCTATTCCCTGTGCACTACCAGAGCTATGGGCCCTGGTCAAAAGTAGTAAATATATAGATTATAGCTCCCTATTCCCTGTGCACTACCAGAGCTATGGGCCTTGGTCAAAAGTAGTACATATATAGATTATAGCTCCCTATTCCCTGTGCACTACCAGAGCTATGGGCCCTGGTCAAAAGTAGTAACTATATAGGGAATAAGGTGCAATTTGGGACATATTCGGCATATTCCTTCCCCGTGAATTCTATTTCACAAATGTTCACAATTTTATGTATGAAATACATATAATGTTACTAAACTGGCCATCTTGCATTGCATAGTTGTATTGGTCATCTTTTCTCTGTGAAACTAGTGCCTTCAGAAAGTATTCACACCCCTGGACTTTTCACATTCTGTTGTGTTACAAAGTGGGATTCTTTTCTTTTCTTTTTTACCTTTATTTAACTAGGCAAGTCAGTTAAGAACAAATTCTTATTTTACAATGACGGCCTTAAAATGTATTTAATTGTAATTTTTCCCCGACGATCTAAACAAAATACTCTGTAATGTCAAAGTGGAAGAAAAATTCTGACATTTGTAACAAATTAATGAAAAATAAAACACTAATATATCTTGATTTGATAAGTATTCACCCCCTGAGTCAATACATGTTAGAATCACCTTTGGTAATGATTACAACAATCATTACAACAAACGATTACAGTCTTCCTGGATAAGTCTCTAAGAGCTTTCCACACCTGGATTGTGCAACATTTGCCCATTATTATTTTCAAAATTCATCAAGCTCTGTCAAATTGGTTGTTGATCATTGCTAGACAACCATTTCCAGGTCTTGCCATAGATTTTCAAGCAGATTTAAGTCAGAACTGTAACTCGGCCACTCAGGAACATTCACTGTCTTCTTAAGCCACTTCAGTGTAAATTTGGCCTTGTGTTTTAGGTTATTGTCCTGCTGAAAGGTGTATTAATCTCCCAGTGTCTAGTGGAAAGCAGACAACCAGGTTTTCCTCTAGGAATTTCCTCCGTTTAATTTTTTATCCTGAAAAACTACACGGTCTTTAACGATTACAAGCATACCCATAACATGATGAAGCCACCACTATGCTTGAAAATATGAAGTGGCACTCAGTAATGTGTTGTATTGGATTTGCCCCAAACATAACACTTTTGTATTCAGGAAAGAAAAGTGAATTGCTTTGCCACATATTTTTGCAGTATTACTTTAATGCCTTGTTGCAAACAGGATGCATGTTTTGGAATATTCTTATTCTGTACATGCTTCTTTCTTTACACTCTGTCAATTAGGTTAGAATGGTGGAGTAACTACAATGGTGTAGATCCATCCTCAGTTTTCTCCTATCACAGCCATTAAACTCTAACTGTTTTAACGTCACGATTGGCCTCACGGTGAAATCCCTGAGTGGTTTCCTTCCTCTCTGGCAACTGAGTTAGGAAGGATGCCTGTATCTTTGTAGTGACTCTGTGTTTTGATACAACATCCAAAGTGAAATTAATAAATTCACCATGTTCAAACAGACATTCAATGTCAGTTTTATATTTTACCCATCCACCAATAGTTGCCCTTCTTTGCAAAGCATTGGAAAACCTCCCTGGTCTTTGTGGTTGAATTTGTGTTTGAAAGTCACTGCTCAACTGAGGGACCTTACAGATAATTGTATGTGTGGGGTACAGAGATGAGTCATTCAAAATCATGTTAAACACTATTAGTGTAAGCTAAAGTCCACACTAAGCAACCTTTTACTCCTGAACGCATTTAGGCTTACCATAACAAAGGGGTTGAATAGTTATTGACTCAAGACATTCCAGCTTTACATTTTTTATTAAATTGTAAAACTGTCAAGAAATAAAGTCTACGGCTCCTCTGCTCGGTGGGTACTGGACTCTGGGTAGGGTCAAAAATACAGACACACCAAAGAGGCCTATATTATCCTTTTTTTTAATCAAATAGACTAATACAAATCAGTAAAATATGAAATAACAATAATAACAGGTATTATTGTATTAAACGGAGGTATTCCTAATATAAGCAAGTGGACTGTCTCAGAAACACCTGTTCAACATCAATGTAGAAATAGGCTAGTAAAGCAAAATTCGGATCTCGAAAGGAGGCAAGTCTTATAAATGTAATAGCTATTATTGAAATAACACAAAGTCTAGGGCTATATTTGGATCAATTGCAACGCTGTTTGTGAAGCAAAGAGACATATTTTGATTGAACGGCTAAGTAGTCAGACACCATTCCAATTGTAGTCCACCAATGACACGTTAGGACACCGATTATTACACCAATTGTTAACATTCTTGTTGTCCCTGTAAGGGGTCTATGGGCCAGATGTCAAACACGATCAGTCCAAACAACGAATAAAAATCCCAGAACAGCAGTCCACCATTCTTTGGATGGGAATAGCATTCGAACATTTATACGTTTAATGTCCATATATTTTTCATTTCCTTACTTACATTTAGAAAATAAACTGCAATATCCCAATAGTGTTTGACATAGTCTAACCCCCCCATTCCCACAAACACGGCGCAATTTGAACTTCAAGCGAATTGAACTGACGACTGCGCAAAAAAGAAACCGATTTTTGCCTTCTATATTAGATTATATTAGACTTTCGATGTTTCTCTAATATGGCACTGCTCGTTTTTATTTACCTGAGAGGTGAGACGTTTCTTCCTGTTTCTTCCTGGTATTATTCCACCATCATAATTCAAGTGTTTCCCGACGCCTTCAGAAGTTACAGCATATTGATCCGAGTATTCCAGTGACGCGTCTTGCAATGACGAAGCACCTCTCTGCTGCTCGCAGGCAGCTGAGGGTGGGTGGGGATACCCCTGCGGACTAGGTCAGGTGCACACTCAAATAGAAAACAAACCTTGAGCGATAGTAGATGGTA